>NW_028270140.1:2402360-2657360 GCF_037043375.1 Chiloscyllium plagiosum
TAAAATATTATTTTAAAAAAAGCAATGTATTTAGCAATCTAAATAGAAAACATATGTTTAAATACTTATTCTTGTGTTGCTTTTTGGTGAATAGATATTAATGAATGTGATCTGGATCCGGATATTTGCCAACATGGAATATGTGAAAATCTTCATGCCAGCTATCGATGTATCTGTAACATTGGCTATGAATCTGACCTAAGTGGGAAGAATTGTGTGGGTAAGTAATACTGTACAATTGAACAACAAGCCAGTTTTTCTGTTTTGTTTGTTGATCCTTCTGCCTACCTGTAAGAAGACACCAACCATTGGCCAGCCCAGGCAATTGTGTTTGTACAATCAGATTTCAATTGAAGATCATTTCCTGTAATTATTAGGGTAAAAACTATTGGAAAAATAAATGCCCTGCATACTTCACATTTTAGTAGAAAGTTGCAAATAGGGTGGAACTAGCATTCCAAATTTTATTTTGAAAAGCAAAAAACTGAGGATGCTGGAAATTCAAAATAAGAACAGAAATTGCTGGAAAAGCTCAGTAGTTCTGGCAACATCTGTGGAGAGAAAGCAGAGTTAACGTTTTGGGTCTAGTGATCCTTCTTTTAGACTCTGAACTAGGGTCACTGGACATGAAACATTAACTTTGCTTTCTCTCTACAGAGGCAGCCTAACTGCTGAGTTTTTCCAGCAATTTCTGTTTTTGTTCCAAATGTTATAGTCCGTTGTTAAAGAGTTTGGAAAGAGAAGTTTGTTGACTTATGCTTCTTCCAGTTGTGATTTATTTATATCTCTGTTCTGTGTTTCTTTCTCTCGCAGCATGTCCAGTAACCACATTGTCCCCTCTCCAGAACAGAAACCTTCAGTCGCACTGGCTGTCTGCTGAAATAGCCAGCAACAGTTTGAAAGCTTCTTTTATGAGCTTTTGGATTTTTCCAACACTTTAAATAAGTTATTAGTACTCTATTCTTAAAAATGGCTACCAAAATTAAACATGTGAGTCCAGTTGCACATGGACCATCTGGGCCACCAGAGATCTGGTGGATCTCTGCTTGTGCTACTTGAATTGATCTCAGTTGATGCTACTGCTGGACAAGCCAGAATCCAGACTGAAATCTGGCTTGATGGATCGTAATTTTGAAAAAATTTAACAGGGACATCTTTCACTGAATCCCAAGTACATAATACTACAGATTTGGTTTTAACAATAAAACCTAAGTTTATTACTCAAAAGAAAAGGTGATAAAATTGATTGACCTAAGCTATTTACAAAAAATACATTTTGAAAGATTTCAAAACGCAGTACAAATACAATACTCTTTCTCTCTCAGTACCATCCTTTTCATGTACTGGAAGACCAAAGAGAATTCTTTTTTTTCTATCTCATCTATATATTTAACTAACTGCTGCTTTCAGATCCCAGTCTCAAGAGTTTAATAGCTTTTTGATTATTCATACAACTGGCCTTAGACGTTCTCAGCTTCAAATAATACCGTTAAGCATTCTAACCAAATTCTTCTGATTTGGAACTTTTAAATTAATTCTTTACATTGAGTTAACATATGTCTTTAGAACTAACTCCTTCCTCTAGGAGAACTGTTTCATGCATCCATCTTTGACCAGAACATCCAACAACTGAAGCCAAAAGCTCACTGTACAATGCTCTGGCCACTGGTTTAGTGCTTTTATTGGATTGCAGAACACAATCCACAAAAGGTAATAAAAGTGCTGGAACTCCGTGTCATAAAAACTGAATTCAACATATGCATGCACTCACAATAAAGCAGGACCTCAACAAAAATCAACCTCTGATCATACTAACTAAAAGCAGGTTGACTCTCTTCACTCTATTATATCTAAACCTAAAACTTTCCCAGTGCAAACAAAGTCCCATTGGTGCTCCAGGAATTATCTCTCTCATACTGGTTTAAAAAGACTTAGTCTAGAAATACTAATAAGTTAACCATAAAAACACCCTCTCACACACAGAGCAAAACCCGAATGCCACTAATTCAAAATCCAAACTCTTATTAAATGATATTAATATGTATCTATATTACAAATCAAAAGAAATTCATATGAGGATCGTGGATAGGGTGAACAGCCAAGGTCTTTTCCCCAGAGTAGGGGAGACCGAAACTAGAGGACATAGGTTTAAAGTGAGAGGGGAAAGATTTAAAAGAGATCATTTAAATTTTCATGCAGAGGGTGCTGCATGTATGGAACAAGCTGCCAAAGGAAATGGTGGAGGCTGGTACAATTACAACATTTCAAAGGCATCTGGATGGGTATATGAATAGGAAGGGTTTAGACAGATATGGGCCAGATGCCTGCAAATGGGTGTAGATTAATTCAGGATATCTGGTCAGCATGGACCAGTTGGACTGACAGGTATGTTTCCGTGCCATACAGCTCTATAACGCTATGACCGTAAACACCTTACATGACATGGTCCTTACAGAGCAGTCTCAGTTAGGTCTGAACTTGCTGAAGGTTTATCCTCTTAGCCTGGGGGATCCCAAGAGATGGTGTTTATAAAGTTTGGAAGACAAAAGGAAGAAAGGTTGTGAAACATTGTACACAAATTACAATGAACTACACATTTTGTTTTTTTTTAGAAGGAAGTCCTTTAGAACTAAATGAAATGGAATTATTTTTAATGGTACATTTCTGTGTAGTGAGGTAAGAGAGAACATGACTGAAAGTCTTTCCTTTCTTGCTCATGTTTAACTCCGAAGTATTCTACATCTGTTTATCATGGAGATTTGAGAGCCAAAGATCATTTGTGCCTTTGGCAAAGGAAAATCATTTCCATTGACATTCGTCAAAAATATTGTTTCTTCAAATATTCTTTAAGCTTTTGCTTTCTTAATTTATTTGTTTAATGCATTGCATCATGAGACAGCTTGCCAAGGCAGCAACAGCCAAATACTGTAATGTCTATAAGTACTAGAGTGTTTTATCTATTCTTGATCAGAAATTTGCAAGGAACCACTATGTTTAAACCTAATGTAGATATATTCTATAACTTAGGTCCTGCTTTATTGTGAGTGCATGCATATGTTGAATTCAGTTTTTATGACACGGAGTTCCAGCACTTTTATTACCTTTTGTGGATTGTGTTCTGCAATCCAATAAAAGCACTAAACCAGTGGCCAGAGCAGTAAAGGATCAAGTAGCTGCTGTTTCCTGTAATCACATTTACGATAAATAAATAAATGAAATCCTGTTTTGATATTTGGGAATCCGAGAATTTACGGGTGATTTGAAGATCACATTGTGTGATATGATGAATTCTTTCTCAAGACCACATCTCTAGAAAGTTGAGTTTTGCAAATGAGCTTGAACTAACATTCCAAATTTAATACTCCATTATTGAATAGAGATTTAGCTCTGCTTTTTATATACAGAGGAACTCTGATTATCCAGCATTCAATTATCTGATTATCAGATTGTCCAGCAAGGTCACAATGTCCCTATGCTTGGCTAAACTGTGTTATCCGGCATTTGATTATCCGGAATTTGATTAACCGAGTGAAATACTCTCCGCACGTGTCCTTCGGCTAATTGAGGTTCCTCTATATACTTTACATATTTTCTGTTTCCTATGTATCGGGTCATTATCTTTTCTTGCTTCTGGTGTGAGTGTTTATTTAACAAACTGGGTTTAAGGGGCAGTGTTCTCACAGTCACTCCCACAGGGTGCGCTGTAAGCATATGATTATTGAAACTAACCTGAAGACTTTGAGCTTCTGATAAGATGATGTACCATGAACCATTCTGTGTCCTACAAAACAATTAGTTCCAAACTTATAGTTAGTGTGGCATATAACGTAACACTCATTATAGTTACATGACACATAAAAGCATTCTGCTCCGAGAAATAGCTTCTGCCAAGTAATGAAATCAAATCACTTGCTGCACTTTATTTACATTTGATTAACAGAGGTTACCTACTGTGTTACAAGCAGAGACAGTCACTACATACAAACTCTTGTGACACTGGGGTTAGGGGAGTTTTAAACTATATCATAATAACATATAATGACAAGCAGCAAGCAAGAATTGGTGACCCTCGCTTGTATCCCCAGCTATAAATAATGGATGTTTATTCTGTGAACTGATTGATGTGGAAATGTGACTTGACAAAGTCAGCAAGGAATCATGAAGGTACTTCACCAAATTATTTTTATTAGACATTATTAAATACTCATCGAAAAGAATCAACACCTTATATTTGTGGTTAATTATTCTGCTAAGATTTGCTAATTCTTTCTTGAGTTGTTTGTCTCTTCTCCTTGTGATTTGCCACCACTTCTACCTTCCAGACATTGATGAATGTGCAGTGAACAGGCTCCTCTGCGATAATGGTCTTTGCCGGAACACACCTGGTAGCTACACCTGCAGCTGCCCAAAGGGCTACCTCTTCAAACCAGACTCTGAGATGTGTGAAGGTGAGGACTTTAATGAATGCACTCAATTGAAAATGACATCCACTCTTTATAGCAATTGACCGTAAGGCAGTAAGTAGCAAGCATCTGCATTGCAAAGGATCACCTGCCCAAATCACTTACAGAAGAGAACTTGAGCAAATGAGAATAAATTCCACAGTATGGGCTTTCCAACAAAATCACAAGTAGTTTAAAGTATAAATACCAGTGTTGACGTAATCAATTGCTGTTTTTTCAGACAACATTCATTTGGGCAGTAACAGAGGTTACCTACTGTGTTACAAGTGGAGAAAATCACTACATACAAATTCTTTTAGCACCTCATAGTGAGAAAACCTCCACATTAATGTCTGCACAATTACATTTTCTCATCATTCTATAGCAGCCAGAGATACACGCTGGGCATTTGCCTGCCTTCAATCAGAGACGTGTTTTTAAGCAAATCCTTATGTACCAGATTCTGGTTAATTCTATCCTTTCCATTTCCCAACCTCAAAGAGAAAAATCAAAGTGGCAGAATTACTGCAACAACTTTCTGTTGCAGCTGCTGGAGGAGGTCAGTGAGGAACTAATGGACAAAGGTATCAGACAGAGAAATAGTTTAGAGCAAGTCATAGACAGCATTGCTGTTCATCAGCTAATTTGTTTGTTGGATTTGGCATTTTGGTTGTAAATTGAAGATAGTAATGAAGGTGACGGATATGATTTTGAATTGTCATTATTGAACCATCCTTCCAACATCAGCAGCCCACCTCAACCATCAAACCATTCCTAATCTTTAAAGTTGACTAGTTGGTTAAAAGCAACCACTATTGCAATGTTTTGAGAAGACTCAATCTCCAATAGCTGAGTGTGCAATTTCACCAGCTGGGTTTGAACTGCAAACTTGTAGAGCATGTTTGTCTCAGATACAATACCTGGTATGTGGTAAACCCACCCAGACCCATTCCCCTACCTTTGACTAATGCACCTATCACTACAGTGATTTAGCATGGCCAATTCACCTAACCTGCACATCGTTTGGATTGTGGGAGGAAACCGGAGCACCCGGAGCAAACTCCACACAGATAGTCGCCCAAGGCAGGAGTCAAACCCAGGTCTCTGTGGTGTTGTAAGGCAGCAGTGCTAACCACTGAGCCACGGTGCCGCACCTTTCTGTGCTATACTACAGAAAAATGGCATTAAGGTGACAGAAAATAAAAGGTCATAAGGTAGGAAGTGCAACCTAAAAACAATACACCAGAATTCATCCTTTACTCACTCCACCAAGAAATGAGCCATTTGCTGTTTGCCTATCCATGTAACTGATGGTGGTGAGATCGATTCTGACCATCAGATTATGTTCCTGCCTCCTACCACTGCTACCTCAGGGACTACCAAGAGATGAATGGCAATCCCAGTGAAAACTCTTTTTGGAAGCTGCAGCTTTGTGTTAAACCACATCCCATTTGTTCATAAACTCCTTCTAGAGAAGAGGAAGGATAGAGGAGGCTTGTTAGATGGTTTGAGTAGATTACTGTTGTTTCCCAGATGCTGTTGTTTTGTTAACAATTTTTATAAACTCCACTAAAGCCTTGCTTTCGATGTGGTTTGGGGAGTTTGGATTTTTCAGGCTGGACACTAAATATTCTCCCAAGTAGCATAGCAGGGCTAATTTAAAACAGGCGTCTTTTGATGTATAATTCCAGGGTATCCTAATATTTTGGAAGTGGTAAACCAAAAGGTACTTCTTTCTTGTTTCTCTAATGTAATGCACACATGTAATCAGAGCCCTTGAGCAAACATTAAAACCACAACTGAATTTCTGATTTGAAACAGATACAGTATTTGGTCATAGAATGATGTGTGTTTCAGAAAGGTTAGAACACAAAGTCTCAGTGTGATTGTAAGGTTTGGTAAAACAGAATGGAAAACTGTATACTCCATGTTTACATTTGTGTAAAACCCAGTCATAAACTAAGTTACTTGACAATACTTAGCTCTGTTTTCCTTCACTCAATGACCCATACCTGGTTAACACTGTGGTTTTCCTTTATGATTAAATGAAGTACATTTAATATCAAGTTATGCAGTTCATTCAAATTGTCTTTGAAGCACTTAGTTTGAGAAAATAAAATCAATTTTCTCTTCCATTCAAGCGCAGGTCCTTATATTTGTGCTTTTTCAATGCCTGATATGTGGTTAACTTGTCCTTATATTTATACTATTAGTTTATTCTCCTCACTATTAACTGACTCACTCAAAATAAATGATAGCTGTGAGATTGTGGCTGTTGCACTGACATGTCAGATGCTCAAACATGTTCACCTCTACTTGAGATTAAAGCAATCAGTCTATCAAATAATTCAATCTGCCTGAAAGTCATTTCATAAACATGTAAAAAAAAGGTCATAGAGCTACTGTTCAGTATATCTGAGATAGCCAATGAAACTAAAACAACCTCACATTGCACTTGTAAATTCTGATGCATTAAGATATCATATACAAAGTTATATTTCCACTCAAAGCTCCATAGTATTAAACACAAGGCCAGGTTTACAGGTTTTACACCAATAGCAACTTCTAATCATTCAGAACTAAAGATAAAGTCTTGTTTATTTTTGATGTGGAGGTGCTGGTGTTGGACTGGAGTGGACAAAGTCAGAAGTCACATGAGACCAAGTTATAGTCCAACAGGTTTATTTAAAATCACAAGCTTTCAAAGTGTTGTCCCTTCATCAGTGAAGCCAGCTCCTTCACCCGATGAAGGGACAGTGCTCCAAAAGCTTGTGATTTTAAATAAACCTGTTGGACTATAACCTGGTGTCATGTGACTTCTGATTCTGAACAGAATCGCTTTTCATTTTTACCTAAGGCACAGCATATAGGTCAATAATGCGAAGTCAGGAGCCTGAATGTCACAGTGGGACAGTGTGCTTAGATCTCAGGTAAACAGGCTCAGTCCTGGACTTCTGTGGAGTTAAAAAGATGTGCACAACCCAATTTTGAAATTCCTGACCATTCTCCCCAGAATAGTTTTCAGTGGGAAATGATGAGGCTGCAGGTAGTGAACCCAGCCCCTGCACTAAGATTCTAACTAACTCCATTAGGAGATTTGATATCTCCCCACCTCCCATTACCACCCACTGCACCACCATCTCCCTCAAGCAAGTACTGCTCACACATCAATTTCATGGGATCAGACTAGCCTCAAGATTCTTTTGAAAGATGTTTCCTGTGCTCTCCCTCTGATCCTTCCATGCCAACTCATGTTCACCCATCCACCTGTCAAGACTCCTCATATCCACCATGAGTCTTACATGCCCATCACCCAATCTTGTACAAATAAACATTGAGCCATTAATCAAATAAATCACAGAAGGAACAATTTATTATAACTGCTTAATGATGCCAATCAGGCAAGGTCAGCTGTTCTTTTCAGCTGTCAAAACAAAAATGTCTGCTGAGAAAATCATTTGGAATCTATCCTGTGGGCCAAGCATATATAATGAGGACAGGTGTAAGATCTCTGTGAAAGGCTTATTTTTATAGTACACAATGTGATTGACTCTTAACTGCCGTCTGGGCAATTAGGGATGGGTAATAAATGCTGGCCCAGGCAGTGACGTCCTCATCCCATAAGTAAGTTAAAAAAAAGTCTTCATTATGCATGTTTCACTCTGTATAGGGGTTTTAAAATATAACATACATTTCAGATAGTTAGCAAGTTATTAATGTCAGAGAAAAAAATAAGCCTTTCACTTTTCTCAACCACCTGGGAACTAACTTCTTCATTTTGAGGCAAATCTTATTATAACATAGAATATGGAACAGTACAGCACAGAAAGGCCCTTCAGCCCACGATGTTGTGCCGACCATTGATCCTCATGTGAGGTAAACCTAATGTACGTATCCTCAAATTTCTGTGACCATATGCATGTCCAGTAGTCTCTTAAATATCCCCAATGACTTCGCTTCCACAACTGCTGCTGGCAATGCATTCCATGTTCTCACAACTCTTTGCATAAAGAACCCGCCTCTAACATCCCCTCTATACTTTCCGCCAAAAAGCTTAAAACTATGATCCCTCATCTTAACAATTTCTGCCCTGGGAAAAAGTCTCTGGCTTTCAACTCTATCTATGCCTCTCATTATCTTGATTCGGAGATGCCGGTGTTGGACTGGGGTGTACAAAGTTAAAAATCACACAACACCAGGTTATAGTCCAACAGGTTTAATTGGAAGCACACTAGCTTTCGGAGCGACGCTCCTTCATCAGGTGATTGTGACCTGATCACCTGATGAAGGAGCGTCGCTCCAAAAGCTAGTGTGCTTCCAATTAAACCTGTTGGACTATAACCTGGTGTTGTGTGATTTTTAACTTGATCTCAGTATCTTGTATACCTCAATGAGGCCCTCTCTCCTCCTCCTTTTCTCCAATGAAAAAAGTCCGAGCTCAGTCAACCTCTGTTCCTAAGATAAGCCCTCCATTCCAGGCAGAATCCTGGTAAACCTCCTCTGAACCCTCTCCAAAGCATCCACATCTTTCCTATAATAGGGTGACCAGAACTGGACACAGTGTTCCAAGTGCGGTCTAACCAAAGTTTTATAGAGCTGCAACAAGATCTCACGACTCTTAAACTCAATCCCCCTGTTAATGAAAGCCAAAACACCATATGCTTTCTTAACAACCCTGTCCACTTGGGAGGCAATTTTAAGGGATCTATGTACCTGCACACCAAGATCCCTCTGTTCCTCCACACTGCCAAGAATCCTGTCTTTAATCCTGTACTCAGCTTTCAAGTTCTACCTTCCAAAATGCATCACCTCGCATTTATCCAGGTTGAACTCCATCTGACACCTCTCAGCCCATCTCTGCATCCTGTCAATGTCATGCTGCACTTACAACAGTCCTCTATACTGTCAACGACACCTCCAACCTTTGTGTCATCTGCAAACTTGCTAACCCATCCTTCAATCTCCTCATCCAAGTCATTAATAAAAATTACAAAGAGTAGAGGCCCAAGAACAGAGCCCTGTGGAACACGACTCACCACTGACTTCTAGGCAGAATACTTTCCTTCCACTACCACTCACTGTCTTCTGTTGGCCAGCCAATTCTGTACCCAGACAGCTAAATTTCCGTGTATCCCATTCCTCCTGACCTTCTGAACGAGCCTACCATGGGGAACCTTATCAAATGCCTTGCTGAAGTCCATATGCACCACATCCACAACTCGACCCTCATCAACTTTTCTAGTAACATCCTCAAAGAACTCAATAAGATTTGTGAGGCATGACCTGCCCCTCACAAAGCCGTGCTGACTGCCTTTAATCAAGCCATGCTCTTCCAGATGGTCATAAATACTATCCCTCAGAATCCTTTCCAACACCTTGCAGACGACAGAAGTGAGACTGGTCTGTAATTGCCAGGGATTTCCTTATTTCCTTTCTTGTATCTTAAAGCAAATTTCAAGATTTTTTATCAATTAAAATTGTATTTTAGTTTGTTTTGCCAAATGACTATGTCAAGCTGTAACAATACTTAAAAGTGGCTATTTGTGTCTCCAGATGTTGATGAATGTGAGAGCAGCCCTTGTGTCAATGGAGAATGCAGGAACACAGTCGGCTCATTCTCGTGTGAGTGCTCCACTGGTAGCAAACTGGATCAAAGCAGAACTGTCTGCATTGGTGAGATACAATTTCACTTTCTCTTTAAAAACAAAGAACAAACTCAAAGGATTTCCAAGCCGAGAAAATAGATTCTCGCCTAGTATTATTTTTTAACCAGATTTAGTGCAAAGTTTCTCCTCAAATGACATTACATTTATGATGAGATTAAAGATAAAGTGGAAAACTTGGACATTTAAGTGTTACATAAATGACAGATAATTTATTATTCTTATTAATTGCATCTTTTTTAGAATTAGCCATGCAAAATGAGGAATTCTTCCCTGACTAAGTCATGCAGCCTTTAATATATATCAAAGTTTCAAGTTTGGTTCAGTGATCAATTTAGTGTATAATAGTTTGGATCTTTTCAGACTATTAAATTCATTAGAAACAGACCACTGCATTGACAGTATAAAATTTAGTTAATAGATCTGCTTCATATCCAACAGAGCAGTGCTTGTTCATCGGCAAAGTATCTGCAATTATATAGTTTGACTTATTTTCCTAAAAGTGCTGTCAGGGGTCCAAACTGAGAACCTGTCATCTTGATAACTTAGAAGTTCAGTAAAGGAAGTGGTCTATCTTCTATCCTCACTGTGACACAGAAGCGTTCTGTGTTACTCTGGCAAAATGTTATTATGACTGAGTATCAGCAGTCTTCCATTGTGTCAGATGTACATTTAACGCTCAGTCAGATTGTGCTACAGAGTCACAGTCAATCTTTTTTGAAATGTAGACACTGTTATAATTGCAATATAGCAATAGCTTGTACTGTGATGCACGGTGCTAAAGGTCTAACTCATGATTACTTATTTATAAAACCCAGTTGACTTTGTTAGAAATATTAAAATAAGTAGGAAAATATGTTTTAAAACAGGGAGCTTAATGTCTCTTCTGCAACAGCAGCCTTCCCAACCCCAACTTCCCAACTTTCTTTGCCAAGAACGTCTAGGGAGGAAATATGAAAAATGAGGCAGTCGTTGAAATCTAGTGAAACAGAATAAGTTGGAAACAAGTTAGAGTCATGTATTTATTCACTTCAAAGAGTCTGCACAAACAGAGTGACTCCCAGGCATGGCAATTATAATATAGCAAGCAGCACAAAATGTTCATTCTTCCAGTTTGGAAGCAGTGGTAGCACGTTAGTTATGCACAGGTTCCAGTACCATTGTCAAGATTATTGAATATTTTGGCCTTAATCTCGAGAGAGAAAAAAACACAAGTTGACTCATCCAAAGGAGTAGGAAAATGGGAAAGCTTGAGGCACTTGGATTATTAGATGGAAAAGGATGCACTGTTACAGATCAGCTTATCGAAAATATTTAAGGTTGACAAGAAAATAGATAAAATATGATTGAAATATAAAGTTTAAGAAGTGAAGGTACAACAAAGTAGTCATGGTGTTAAACTAGTAAAAGGTTAAGTTAGGAACAATGTCAAAACAATTTTCAGAAAGAGTGATCAACATGTAAAAATAGTTTCCAAGATGAGGTATGCAGATGAAAACCTTGCTATCCCATAACAGAAAATTGGATATTGAAGTAAGGAGGTTCACTTGGGGTGGAGAGGGTGAATGAAGTTCTCATCTCGCATTGTCTTGTCAGCTTGTGACATGGTAGGCAATCAGGATTGGCCTTGACAATAATGTCTACCTTGGTCATATAGGTAACATTTTCTGATGAAATATGGCAAGATATCTGCCGGACTGTTGGCAACACAAAGAGCAGTATGTCTACAAGAGAAGGAAAGAATGAGTGAAAACATAATGTACTTTGAAATTTTTATTTTCATTGTGGCATTTTCTGGTGTTTGAATATAAAGTCAGAAATAAAATGGTGACAGTTCCATGTTGTGTCTGCATTTTTAACTTTGCTGCTCAGGGCCAATGATAATCAAAACTGCATTTCTCGCCAAAAAAAAATGATATTATCCAAGTCTGTCCTTTGAAGTTCCTTTTGATTCCTCAGAACAGTAGAAAAACAAGATGGGAAAAGTTAGAGTGAATCTTAAACACACAGGCATAGTCTTTATTCAAAATACATATTTGGATTAAAGCAGGGCTGATATAAAAATGATGCAAGCACATTGCATGGCTAGCAAAACAACACAGCTTTTCCAGTTAGTATGAAGATATGTTGCGTCTGCTGTATACTCAGGAAATCCTGAGACATTTATCAGTGAAAAAGGCTATCATTAAATCCTTGTAATTAGTTGAATTTTCTCATAAATTACCACAGACAGCGTGAAAGGAACTTGCTGGTTGAACATCCAAAACAGCCGCTGTGAGGTGAACATCAATGGAGCCACACTGAAGTCAGAATGCTGCGCTACTCTGGGAGCTGCATGGGGCAGTCCTTGTGAACGCTGTCAACTAGGTACTGAAAATGGATAACAACAAAAAGAATTCCATTTACAGAAGTAACTCTGGGAAAGTAACTAATTTGATTGTGTAGAATTTTTTAAATGAGCACTTTTTTTCAAAAATGCACTTTAGTTCATAAAAATATCACTATACACGTACATAGTTACTAAAGCAGTTTGAGTTCTGTGCAGTAGCGTATGAAGAAACAAACATCGGAAACAACAAATGCTAGATATCGCAGCAGGTGAAACAGTATCCATGGAGAGAGAGCAAGCTAACGTTCTTGATGAGTCATCTAGACTCGGAAGTTCCTTCAAAAGTCACAACTTATGTTTCTCACCAAAAAGTTGGTGAAATTTTGGAGACTGAAAATTAGTGAGTTATGTGCCTCCAGAGGAGAACTGTTGTTCGGATGTTTCTCTTCATGGATGCTGCCTGATCTATTGAATATCTTCAAGAATTTTCCATTTTTATGTCCAATGTTCCATACGTGCAGAATATTATTCAAAATACTAAACTGTTGATAATCAACTGATATAATACAGATCCCAGAGGTTTTATTTTTGAACTTGTTTGATTGTGTGTAGATACCACCTGTCCAAGAGGATATGCAAGAGTTAAGGGTGTAGCCTGTGAAGGTAAGAATATTTTAACCTTAAAACATAGGAATACATGACCACCGAATAAAGGAAAAGAGAAAGGCAGGAGGTTTACAGGGCATTTGAGGTAAAACTTTATCGCCCAGGTAGCAGTTGGAATGTGAAATGCATTGCGCGGGAGGGTAGTTGAAGTGGATAACATCACAACATTTAAAAAGTACTTAGAATAACACTTGAAGTATCATAGCATTCAAAGCTATGGACCTATTGCAAAAAAGTGGGACACGCTTAGGTCGTAGATTATTTTTGTCACCACAGACTCAACGGGCTGAAGGGTCTTTTCTATAAAGTAGGATTCTGTGACTTACTGACTTACTTCAATTCGGAAGAAATAATTTTCATTTTCATAGCTTTCATGTTTATATGGTATTGTAAATACTTCACAGTTATTGAAGTTAAATGGAGTTGTATGGGCAAATGCAACATTTAAGGTCTCACGCAAGACAGTGAGGAAAGTGACCAGATGGATAATCTGCAGCATTGAAAATGTAACTGTTGACAGATAAATGCTGACCATGATACCAGGAGAACTGCCCTGTCTTTTGCCATAGGATGTTATATATCCACTTAAAGGGAAGAAAGGCCTGAAGTTCATCATCTTATCTAATACTTGGCTACTGTACTCTTACAATGCAGGATGCTCTCGGAGCCATGCTGCAGTGTCATCATGTCATCCTACATAATGTATTCAAGTGTTTGGAGCGGAATTTGAATGAAATTGAAAACTCCAAAACAAAGTAGAATTAATACAACGCGTTTGACATCATCACAATCTCAATGGCCCTGGGAGAGGATCCCAGACTAGTTGCCACCAAATACTTCAGCGTATTGACCACCTTCTGGTTTTATATCCTAAACACACCTTTCACCCTCTCAATGTGATCAACAATAACCTTGTGTCATACAGCAGACAAAAACACAGATATTAAAATATTCTTACATACTAGCTTTTTGCAGTTGAGGAAAATAACCAAAACACTGACGAAATCGGTGATAGTGCACCCAATCCCTAAATCACTTTTCGTGCCAGCTATTAAAAATGATCATCTACTCAGTGGCAATTTTGGTGCATTCTAGATTTATATTGAAAAAATCTGGGAAATACTGAAGAACTAAATTT
This sequence comes from Chiloscyllium plagiosum, assembly GCF_037043375.1. NCBI lineage: Eukaryota > Metazoa > Chordata > Chondrichthyes > Orectolobiformes > Hemiscylliidae > Chiloscyllium > Chiloscyllium plagiosum. The sequence goes on from NW_028270140.1 coordinate 2,416,599, forward strand.
AATTATTCCTACACTCCAGAAAAATGCGCCCATTTTTTATTCATTTGTTGGACATGGGTTTTGCTGGCTGGCCCAGCATTTATTGCTGTTCCCTGGTAACCCTCGAGAAGGTGTTGGTGAGCTGCCTTCTTAAACTGTTACAGTCCACCTTGGAGACCAGTTCTGTATTCTACTTTGTTTTATTTTGAGAATCACCTGTAAAAAAACAGGAAGCAGCTTTCCCTTATGTGCCACATTGACACAAAGGACCGATTTTCACTTGCTGTCCTGAACGACTTCTTCTCTGAGGGCAAGGCAGTGCAAACTGGGGCTAGCGTCCACCGCCACTGGCAGCAGTAAGGGTTGCCTAGTGCTGAGGCAGATTTTGTAAAAGATGCGTCTTGGTTCTCTACTACAATAAAAGCAGTAAAACAATAAGCAGCTCTCTGCAACCTCACAGCTCCTCATCCTACACATTCCCCATGCCAGTCCATGCCACCTACCCAGACATGTTTTGCCATGCATCTCTAACTACCCTGAAGCGCCCCTCTGTGTGAACCCCTTCCACTCTACCCGTCCCCATATCCCTTTCTGGGTTGTGATAATCTCCTCCCCACCCCCACTAATCCCATCTCCTTGCTTTGCTTTCCTCTCATTTTCTTCACCCTTCCTCCTGCCTGACTTGCCTCTAAACCCCTGACCTTGTCGCACCCTCTTGTCTCCCCATTCTGCTCCTGGCCTTCATCTTGTAGCAGCACTGGCCAGTGCAGGATGCCCTGCACAAATCACCTTCTGCCATTAGATGGAGACTGGTCAATCTAACAGTACTGTATACTTGTGCATACTTGGATAAGTGTAAACGTGGACAATGTACCTCTTTTATATTTAATAGAGCATTTTATTTTGAGGATATTTCTGCTGGGATGGCATTTCTGCTGCAGCACTTGCTTTTCTCTGTGCAAAGCATGTGTGGAAGAACCCATCTCTGGTTTTAACATTGTTTCCTGTGGAAACTCATGACTCAGTTAAAATTGTGATATTCAAGAATGGAATTAAAACTTAAAGTAGCATTTACTGTATCAAGAATCAGTGCTGATTGTGCTTCCTCCCACCCCTGTGACCCTGTATTGGGTCTTTACCCACCAACCTAAACTGCACTGAGCACTACAGAACAATTGTTTGCATGGCCAATTCATTTAACCTTTACATCCTTGGATTGCATGAGGAAACTGACGCACATATTCAGAGAACGTGCAAACTCCACATAGACACTCACTAAGGCTAGAATTGAACCCCGGTTCCTGTGAAGCACCAGTGCTAACCACTGAGCCACTGTGCTGCCTAGTTCAGTTTCTGGTCAGTGGTAACCCCTAGCCTAATCACCAGTGATGGCAGAGCCAGTTAATATCAAGGAACAATGGTCAGATTCTCCACGTTTGGAGATTGATCATTGGCTGACAGGAATGCTATTTGCCAATTGTCAGCCCAAGCCTGGATATTGTCCAGGTCCTGCTGCATTTGGACATAGACTATCATAGGCAACATGTTTGCAGCCTTTCATTTCTGCATTTGTTGTGCTTTGCAGGATCTAGTTGTTAAGTTACCTTAACTGTTGTGCCTACTTCTTTAAATGTTAATTTTGTGATGAGCCAAATTAATGAATTGGTTGGAACTGAAGATTGTCATTCTGATTTATCACTTTATACAGATGTGAATGAATGCACAGTCTTTCCTGGCATTTGCCCAAATGGACACTGTGTTAATACTCAAGGATCCTTCCAGTGTGAGTGTCCTGAAGGGTTGACCAGAGATAGCACGGGTCGGATTTGTGTGGGTAAGAAATCAATTACCTTAAAATATAGCTAAGGTCTAAATAGAATCTGTTTCTAAAGTCATGATTTGGAGGAGCCAGTGTTGGACTGGGGTGTACAAAGTTAAAAATCACTCAACACCAGGTTATATTTGGAAGCACTAACTTTTCTCACCTGATGAAGGAGCAGCGCTCCGAAAGCTAGTTTGTTTCTAAACTTTGTTTCTAAAGTGTGAGTTTTGAAGTGTACGTTTGAAAAGGAGGGTGGACATTTTTTTATGTTGTCTGCAAAGTTCCAGCACCTGTTTAAAGCAAGGCCATTGATGGGACTGAAGGACCAATGGCCTTCTCAATACTTATTCCTTGTTTGTATATTCTCATGATTGGGATTTAGGGAACAGATTAATTTTTTTTTATATTCACTCAAGGTCATGTGGACTTGATAGAATTTTTATAGGCCTTCCCCAAAGGAGATGAGGTGAGGTTGCTGCTGGCTGCCTGCCAGGTTCCCCATCACCTGAATTAAATCCCAACTAATACATGGGCACTGCTGTACCCTGCTCACATAGCAGTCTATCCAAATACGACACATCTTGGGAGTAGCGTCAATCATATGCTCTCAACATATGGCTGTACTCATCTCAAATAGTCTATCCTTGACATCCAAAAGCAATTAAATTGAAATCTGACAAAAATCTACTCAGAAATCCTATAATCTTTTTGGTTTAAAAATCCAGGAATAAACTGTGACATTACGGATGCTCTGCAGTAGAACAGCACTGACAGCTATGTAATATGTTGTGTAGATATCCGTCAGGAACAGTGTTATCTCAAGTGGGATGAGGATGAATGCACAGAACCAGTGGCTGGAAGATTTCGAATGGATGCTTGCTGCTGTTCGATTGGATCTGCCTGGGGAGTGGATTGTGAAGAGTGCCCCAGGCCTGGCACTAAACAGTATGAGCTGCTTTGTCCGAGAGGCCCAGGGTTCACCAACAGGGGTGACATTCTCACAGGAAGACCATTCTATAAAGGTAAAACTAATGTCATCCTTTGACCAAAACAGAAATTTGTGTGTGGCATTGGAAGGGTCCTGAAGAGTGGAGAGACCAAGCTGGGCTGTAGTGGGAAGCATCACAGTGATTAGGGCAGGGTGGACAGGAACGTGGATAGCAGCATTTTCAGGCTGAGAACACTTTGCCGCACTGGCCAGGGAGAATGAACAGTTGAGTTGTAAGCTAAGGCAGGGTCTGGGAATCACAAATGGGGGAAAAGCAGGAATATGAAGGGAAAAAGTGAAAGAGTTGATAGTCACAGGGAAAGATTGAAGGATGGAGGCATCACCAAAAGAAAGGAGATAGCTATTTGCAGAAATAGTAGTGGGGGCAGACGGGTCAGGGGAGGTGTGCTGGGTAGAGGCTAAATGAAGCAAATGAACAATTAACAGCCATCATTTTTCTCCTAAGCCACCTTGCAGAGAATGTGCAGTACAAATAAGGAGGGCCCAAGGGTGGCACGGTGGCACAGTGGTTAGCACTGCTGCCTCACAGCACCAGAGACCCGGGTTCAATTCCTGCCTCAGGCGACTCTCTGTATGGAGTTTGCACATTCTCCCTGTGTCTGTGTGGGTTTCCTCCGGGTGCTCCGGTTTCCTCCGGGTGCTCCGGTTTCCTCCCACAATCCAAAAATGTGTAGGTTAGGTGAATTGGCCATGCTAAATTGCCCGTAGCGTTAGGTGAAGGGGTAAATGTTGGGGAATGGGTCTGGGTGGATTACGCTTCGACGGGTTGGTGTGGACTTGTTGGGCCGAAGGGCCTGTTTCCACACTGTAAGTAATCTAATCTATCTGCACATGTTAACGCACAGCACAAACACAACTGAGAGAATAGAGAAAGCGATTGAAAGATATAATTGCATAAACACTCAATTAACAGCTTAGCACTGAGAAAAACACTCACTACAAAACACAAGTGAATAAGGTATTTTGGCTCCTAACTTCATGACCATGTCCTGTGATTCATTTAATTTGGGGCATCTAAGACTCACCAACTCTGGTGATGCTGGTACGGGGATTATTCCACAAGCAGCCGTGATGGAGCACTCCCAGGTTGAGGACATTTGGATAAACCATTCTACAAGCTGTAGATTCCAAAGTTGTAAGAGGATAATGAAGACTACTAAGAGTCAGATTGAGTTACTTGCCACATGCATCGAAAGGAAAGTACCGGTCAAGGCCACAACGATCTTGCACATGGCAGAATGAGGAAGGGGAAAACTAGTCATGGGTCATGAAGGACTCACCCCACCATGTCGAGGTGGCTGTAGAATAGTGTTTCACCCAATTGATGAGCATCTTGGTAAGGGCTGAAAGGGCAGCTTGACTATGTCAAGATCACAAATGGAAAACAGACATTTCATTCCTGATGTTTCTTCATGGATCATTATTCTGTGATTGATGTTTAAGCCAGCAGTTGCACTAACATTGAAGAAGTTAAGAAAGAGGAATGTCCAGCACTAACAGACCCAGAGACACGAGGCCCAAGGGATAACAGCAGATCCATGAGGTCAGGGCCAGTTTGCTCAGCTGACCTGCAGTCCCTTCTCCTGTCTATGTCAGCCACCGAAACATCAAACCCATCAGAGATGTGCAGCTGCAAACACTCCTTCATTGCTCTTCCCTTCTCTGTCTTCCACCTGCTGCTGTGGCAGTCACACCATCCTGCCCGGACTGCACAGCAAATCAGGAGTACCTCATCCAACAGTGTGGCTGTTCCCAGAAACAAAGTTTTTCCAGTTAACCTACCCCATCCCTGATCTATAACAGTGTTTGAAGCTCAGACACCAGCTCATCAACTCCAAACCGTGTCTGTACATGGGAAGGCTGTAGATCATACAGTTCCCAAAAGCTACAGCTACAACACATCACCTTCCCAGCTATCTTTATTCCTTATTTAACTAATTAGATTTCAAGTTTTAAAAGTCATGTTTAAAAAAACTGTTCAGTTATTTGTAGCTATGTATTATGGAGGCCAGTTAGCTTAGTTGGTTAGATGGCTGCTTTGAAATACAAGGTGATGCCAACAGTGTGGGTACAATTCCTGTGCCAGCTGAGGTCACCATGAGGGGCTCTCCTTCTCACCCGAGGTGTGGTGACCCTCAGGGTGAGCTACCACTGGTCATCTCTCTCTCTAATGAGAGAGCAGCCCTATAGTCTGGGGACTTAAAAAATGTCATGTTAGATAAATTAAAAACTACTTTATGTTTCCCCATGGGAGGTACATTGGAAAAAAGTACAGTTATATTTTTGTAATTGAGTAGCTAAGTGTAATCTTCAGCATGCCCAAAGATTTGATTTGATGATGTGTTAGTGTATTCATGTGACAAGATCTTTGCCTCGCAAAGTTAAAGGGCAACCAGTGAGTTTAGTCATGCATCAAAAATGTTTTCTTTTGAACCCTGTGATTTCTGTGCATGTTGTTTATTGCCTTTACAGATGTTAATGAATGCAAAGTGTTTAACAACCTCTGCAGTAACGGGAAGTGCAGAAACACCATCGGCAGTTTCCGGTGTAAATGTGACAATGGGTTTGCTCTGGATATGGAGGAAAGGAATTGCACAGGTACGGCACTTTGACTTGAATGAGCTGTACCAACACCACAATTAGTGAACACAGCATGCACACAGCCAAAACCAACACACAGTGCACAGAATCCTGCTGGTCCCACAGAGGCCAATTTGACAGGGGAATGGAAAGCAGAAATGGAGAGAGGGAATCAGGTTGGTAATAGGTCAGACCATGTTACATTTCCAAATTGTTTTGGTCAGAGACCAGAGCTGACTCAGAAACAGCTGGCCTGGTGGGTAGCAAATAATGACCAATTAATCAGGCTAAGAGGACAGAGAGGATGTTATCAGGATCTTCTGAGTGTTAGAGAAGCCTGTTATTGATCGCGAGACTTGGCTGCTCCATGGAGGCAAAGATTCAGTGACAGGCCATGGGGAGACATTGTGCCCCACAAATGGGGCAGGGGGCAAGAAAAGCTTCAGCCAAGAGGCTTCTCTGGAAGCATTTCCCTGTTTGCCCAAGAGAAACCAGAAGACCATAAGGAGCAGAATTAGGCTATTCAGCCCATCAACTCTTCTCTGCCATTCAATCATGGATGATATATTTCTCAAGATTCATCAATTTCCTGATGAAGGGCTTTTGCCCGAAACATTGATTTTCCTGCTCCTCGGATGCTACCTGACCTGCTGTGTTTTCCCAGCACTTTTCGAATCTTGACTCTAATCTCCAGGCTCTGCAGTACCCACTTTCACCTGTTATGTTTCTCAACCCTATTCTCCTGTCTTCCCTTACCAATCAAGATCCTGTCTATCACTGTTTTCAATACACTCCATGACTTGGCCTCCACAGCCCTCTGTGGCAATGAGTTCCACAGAGTCACCACCCTCTAGCTGAAGAAATTCCTCCTCATCTGAATTCGAAAGGATTATCACTTCACTCTGAGGCTGTGCCCTCGGGTCCTAGTCTCTCCTCCTAGCAGAAACATCCTTTCCACATCCACTCAATCCAGAGCCCTCAGGATTCTGTACGTTTCAATCAGATCCTCTCTCATCCTTTTAAACTCTACTGAGTACAGACCCAGAGTCCTCAACCACTCCTCACATGACAACTCCCTCATCCCCGGGATCATTTTTGCAAACCTCCTCTGGAACACCCCCCTAATGCCAGCACATCCTTCCTTAGGTACAGGATCCAAAACTGCTCACAATATTCCAAATACAGTCTGACCAGACCATTATGCAGCCTCAGCAGTATAACTCTGATCTTGTATTCGCGCCCTCTTGAAATGAATACCAACGTTGTATTTGCCTTCCTAACTGCCAAACTGAGCATGTACCTTAATCATCACAACATGTTGAATTAGAACTCCCAAGTCCTTTTGTGCTTCAGCTTTCTTAAGCCTTTCTGTGTTTAGAAAACAGTCAATATCTCTATTTTTCCTACCAAAGTGCATAACCTCACACTTTCCCACATTGTATTCCATCTGTCTCTTCTTTGCCCATTGTCCTAGCCCATCCAAGTCCTTCTGCAGCCCTCCCCACTTCCTCAACACTCCCTGTCCCTCCACCTATCTTTGTGTTACCTGCAAACTTAGCAACAACGCCCTCAGTTCCTTCGTCCAGATCATTTAATATAGCTGTGGTGCAACATAGACCCTTGTGGAACTCCACTAGTCACCGGCTGCCATCCTGGAAAAGACCCCTTTATCTCCACTGTCTGCCATCTGCCAGTCAGCCGAACCTCGATCCATGCCAGTACTTTGTCCCTAACACCATGAGTTTTTAGCAGCCTCCTCAGCAACACCTTGTGAAAGGCCTTCTGGAAATCCAAATAGATCACATTCACTGACTCCCTTCTCTAACTCTCTTATTATCTTCTTCAAGAATTTGAACAGATTTTTCAGGCAGGACCACCCCTTAACAAAGCCACGTTGACTCATATACTCCACAATCTTGTCCTTGATAATGGACCTCTAAAATTCTACAAACAACTGTGGTTAGACTAACCAGCCTATAGTTTCCATCTTCTGCCTCCCTCCCTTCTTAAACAGGGCTGTTACTTTATCCATTTTCCAGTCCTCTGGGACCTTCCCTGACCCCAGTGATTGCTGAAAGATCACCTCCAATGCCTTTGCAATCTCCTTCAAAACTCCGGGGTGTAGTCAGACCTTTCAGCTTGAGGAGAAAGTGAGGTCTGCAGATGCTGGAGATCAAAGTTGAAACTTTATTGCTGGAACAGCACAGCAGGTCAGGCAGCATCCAGGGAACAGGAGATTCGACGTTTCGGGCACAGGCCCTTCTTCAGGAATGAGCAGAGAGTGTTCAGCAGGAGAAGATAAAAGGTAGGGAGGAGGGACTTGGAGGAGGGGAGTTGGAAATGTGATAGGTGGAAAGAGGTCAAGGTGAGGGTGATAGGTCGGAGTAGGGTGGAGGCGGAGAGGTCAAGAAGAAGACTGCAGGTCAGGAAGGCGGTGCCGGGCTGGAAGGATCCGGCTGAGACAAGGTGGGGGGAGGGGGGATGAAGAAACTGGTGAAGTCCAAGTTCATCCCCTGCGGTTGGAGGGTTCCCAGTCGGAAGATAAGACGCTCCTCCTCCGACCGTCGGGTTGTTGTGGTTTGGCGGTGGATGAGTCCAATGACCTGCATATCCTCGGTGGAGTGGGAGGGGGAGTTGAAATGCTGTGCCACAGGTTGGACCTTTCAGCTTTCCTTACGTAAGCCCGTATCAGAGTTGATATTTCTAAAATGCTTTCACAGGCATTTCTACTTTGAGTTCTCACAATGTTGTGGGTCCTCAGCTTGGCCCTGCAGACTCAGAAACCTGTCTGCTATCCTTGGTTAATGGGTGCTCTCAGAATTCTCCCCTTAATTTGTTCTCTGAGAGGATCTCAGAGGTGGTCTATACTCATTTCACTCCAACAGGAGTATGTTCACAATTTATTTTTTAACTGTGCTGCCTGAAATGTTTTCTGCATTTTGCTGACCCTAAGGTAGCCTGCAAGTACTCCTCAACAGGAAAATCCCATCTTTGCGGGCACTCTCTCTCAATGCAGGATTGCTAAGTGGGAAATCTCTGAGACTCCCACTCCTCGTCTCAAGAATGAGAATCCAGGCCAACATTCTGATTGTGTTCAGCCAGACAGCATCACAAATAGTGGGAAAGGTCAGACTTTAGAATCTGATGTGATCATTTGCAGTAACAGCTTTGCCTATTCAGCTGTTATTCAAATCCTCCAGCCCTTATTAATGTTCAGTATTGTTGGTTCTAAATCAAAACACTTGCTCTAACACCTTTAGATGTTACTGCCCAACTAAATTATGTTATTTCATAATTTTCCAAGTTGTAACTTCTACCAACTCAAACTGTTTAACTTGCTGTACTTTCCAAAAGCAAGTCATGCCTCTTGTAAGTTACATTTCACTCGTGGAGATAAAGGAAAGCTATGTTTACCCAAAAATGAAAAGCATAGAGTAGAAAATACAAGCACATAGTAGTCTTTTTAATTCTTTCAGAATGCTTCACCTTTGAAATCTGTTTTCTTCTCTTTGATAAGACATTGATGAATGTCGGATTTCTCCTGGCCTCTGTGGAAATGGAACTTGTGTCAATACTCCTGGCCATTTTGAGTGCGAGTGTTTTGAAGGCTTTGAGAGTGGATTTATGATGATGAAGAATTGCATGGGTAGGTATATTGTCCAATTGTTTCAGAAATGTTACACTGTGAAGACACCTGCTTATATGACTAATACAACATGGGGTTGGATTTTTCCAAGGAGTGACAATCACATCCATAATGCAACTCTGTTCCTACGTTCTTTTATGGTCAGGAATAACTCTGTATTTCTGTCAGGAGATTCCAATCCCAGCTCCTCCAGAAATGTAGAGCACACCTTACTCTGAACACATCCCTCATTGTACAGGGCAGATGGGGAAGTCAAATGGTGCCTCCTTTTCACACAGCAATGGTTGATGTATTCTGAGATTTACAGCTCCAGCAGCACAAGTAGGTACTCTGGCAGCGCCTGTGAAAGGGAAAGTGTGAGGTTAAGGTACGGGGTAAGTAACAGAGGCTTTAGGCTGGGTTGGGAGAGGGGCTGTGGGAAGATTGGATCTGATGGGGAGAGGTCATGAGGGTAGTGTCTGCCTAAAGTGTGGGTGCAGGGAAACGCATCTGAGCCAGTGGCAGGGGGATGGTGATGTCACGTCCTGGGAGGACGGGGGAGGGAGGGGATATCAGACCTCAAGTGGAAGGTAATGGGCATGTCCAATTCCCTGGGGAAAGAGGTGTTAGGTCACGAGGGAGGAGATATTGTTGGGTGTGAGGTGGGGTATTGTGTCCCAGGAGCAAGGGGAGGGTGTTAGACCCTGAGAGGGAGGCTTCAGTGAGTGTCTGAGGATAGTGTCTTGTCAGGTACTGTGAGGGATATAAGAGATCTGGGGTCAGTGCCATTGGGAGTAACTAGCTTAATAGTTACCAGGAGTTAGACTAGGTTTTTAATTTTCCAACTGTTAATGGGTAACTATTAATTGCAGCAAAACTGTCCAAATGCTCTGATTTAGTGGGATACTTTCAGAGAGTTCATGGCGCAATAGAATTGTCCATTGGAATATTCAATTTCCCAAGCATTCCCTTAGATTCTGTTACTTTGGGGATTGTACAAGGCCCTCAAGTGTATTTGCATCTACATTTAAGAAACTATCGCTTGGGAAATCCAGGCCAACTTTAAAAAAATTATTTTCAGCTGAAAGTTCAACCAATTGATGAAACAAACAGAGAGAGGACTATATGATCAGGAGAGGAGCCAGTTAGATGCGATACACTAACTCACAGGGAGGGAAGAAAAATCAGCTGTAAAATCACCCAGTCATTTCACAAACCCCATGAAAGCACCCTGCAGAGATACAGAGACAGGTGCCAGAATTTAAGCTGCTGCCTTTTGGCTTTATCACACAATGGTCTTTGTTGTGGAGGGATCTAAAAGTAGATTTGTTTTCTAAAACTGAGATGGAGAAGGAGCTGTTACACTCAGGTTTATTTTAACATCAAAACACTGTATTTGAGAATGAATTAATATTTTAGAGCCCGGTGGGCAATCAACATTGAGAAAATGTATTCTGATGTGTAACATGTTTTCAAGCAGTAATCAGGGTACCGGTCGATATAATCCTTATAGGTTTTTTTTTTCTGATAGCAGACTTCATTTTAAAATGGTTTTAAATCATCTGCATTTATTTCTTGTGCCATAAAATATTTGAATATATAGAACACAGAATGTTACAGGCCCTTCAGCCCTCGATGTTGCACCGACCTGTGAAATTAATCTCTTGCCCATCTACCCTACACCATTCCATTATTATCCATATGTATGTCCAATGTCCATTTAAATGCACAGCGTCAGCGAGTCTATCACTGTTGCAGGCAGGCCGTCCCACACCCCTATTACTCTCTGAGTGAAGACATCTTGAGTTACCTTGGGGAATGTATTTTTGTAATGCATTTTGTTTGAAGTCATTTTTCTACTTGGAATGCTGTAGTATCAATGATAGAGAATGGTATTATTTAAAAAGATCATTCACCCAAATTAAAATTTCCTACATCATTGAAGCACAGTAGCTCCAACAAAAGAATGTAAGAACATAAGAGCTAGGAGCAGGAGTAGGCCATCTGGCCCATTGAGCCTACTCCCCCATTCAATAAGATCATGGCTGATCATTTCATGGACTCAGATCCACTTACCCGCCTGCTCCCAGAACCCTTAATCCCTTAACTGTTCAAAGATCTCTCTGTCTTTGCCTTAAAACACTCAATGAGATGGCCTCCACTGCTTCACTGGGCAGGGAATTCACAGACTCACAACCCTTTGGGTGGAGAAGCTCCTCCTCAACTTAGTCAACATGTGCTTCAAAAATTAATAGAATATGTTTCATACTCTCAGTTCCTCATGTCGCTAATTCACAATCAGGCCCATACTGATAACTCAAGAGATCAAGCTGACTGTCAAGTCAAAGGGGAAATCATGTTAGGGCTAGTATATTGACAACAGACCATCCCTGTCCTCTCAGTGTTGTGCATCTCTGAGACAGTATACCGGCCATTTCAGAAACTCTCAGTTAGATTTCACAGTCATTTGGTTAGAACACTTTTTTTTATACATGGTAATAAGTTTTCAGATAATCGAATCACTAAACAGGGAAAAGAATGTTAAGACTGAGCTGAGAAAGAAAATTCAAACATCGTAAAATACAGTAGAGGAATGAAATGAAAGATCTGCCCAGTGCTGTGTTTGTTGATATCTGTCGAAGGACCCTTGGGTTACAGTGTTATTATTTGTGTTTACACGCAGATGTCAAAGAGTAGCTGATTTTTAGATCAGATGTTGGAGGGTTTGGAATTTATAAATCAAACAATTACAATGTCAAGAGCCTATCATAATTTAAAATTGTTAATTCAATTGATTTGTCAACAGAAGCTTTAATATTTCAATATTGCCTTTGCTTTGCCCACGCAGATATCGATGAGTGTGAGAGGAACCCTCTTTTATGCCGTGGTGGGACCTGTATAAATACAGAAGGCAGTTACAGGTGTATATGCCCTCCAGGACATGAGCTGACTCCCGATGGTAGTGCCTGTGTTGGTAAGAGAAACAGATTACTCAATGGAGAAGATACAACTATTTGTGACTATTTTTCTGCTGTTGGTCCAGAAAATCACTTCCACAATATTTGAATTTTGTTGCTTTATCTCCGTTGTTTTACAGACATCAATGAGTGTTCCCTCAGCGATAATCTTTGTAGAAATGGCAAGTGTGTAAATATGGTTGGAACATATCAATGTGCTTGCAACACTGGATACCAGGCCACCCCCGATAGGCAAGGCTGTGTTGGTAAGATTTGTTGGAATATGTTTGGTATCTATAGTTCCATTCTTGAATTAGTTTATTATTCATAGTGCAGACTGAATTGTCTTTAAGTTTTCTAATTTTGGTCAAAAGTTCAAGCTACCATTTCTTCCATTGGTCCTGAGAGGAATTGCTTCTGAGGGCAGAAGTAGTGATAGCAATCTCAATGTAGGGGTATGGGTGGGTTGCGCTTCGGCGGGGCGGTGTGGACTTGTTGGGCCGAAGGGCCTGTTTCCACACTGTAAGTAACCTAAACCTTAACCTAATCTAACCTTCCCATCCCCATTTAATTTTGAAAGCTGCCAATGCCAATCTGCACTGAAAACAACAAATGCTGGAGATCACAGTGGGTCAGACAGTATCTGTGGAGAGATAGACGCTAACATTTCAAGTCTAGGTGACTGTTCATCAGAGCTGTTCCCATTTCCCTCAATTTTGAAATTAGTTTTGAGATTGATTTAGCATCATGGTATTGTCCCTATCTTTGGGCCAGAAGGCCCAGGTTTACATGCCACTCACTCCAGATGTGTGTCGGACCCTGCCTGAAGAGGTTTGATTAAAAATATCACGAAATTGGTTTGTACCATGAACAAAGCTCAGGGAACAATCCCTGCACTGATTCAGATCTCATTTACATAATGCAGCGAGATGTTTCCCCAGTCAATTCACCGGGAAAATAATTTGGTTTTGGAGCTATTGTTAGGATCAGGAAGGGAGAAGGAGAAATTCCCAGGTAATGCCAAAGTGAGGGTAAGAGGCACTCCCCAGGAGCAATGAGGAGGTGGTAGACAGAGACAGTGTCTGGGAGAAAGTGAGGACTGCAGATGCTGGGGATAAGAACTTAAAAATGTGTTGCTTGAAAAGCGCAGCAGATCAGGCAGCATCAAAGGAGAACGAGAATCGACGTTTCGGGCATAAGCTCTTCTTCAGGAATGAGGAAGGTGGGCCAAGCAGGCTAAGATAAAAAGTAGGGAGGAGGGACTTGGGGGAGGGGCGTTGGGAATGCGATAGGTGGAAGGAGGTTAAGGTGAGGGTAATAGGCCGAAGAGGGGGTGGGGGCGGAGAGGTCGGGAAGAAGATTGCAGTTCAAGAAGGCGGTGCTGAATCTGAGGGCTGGGACTGAGATAAGGTAGGGGGAGGGGAAATGAGGAAGCTGGAGAAATCTGCATTCATCCCTTGTGGTTGGAGAGTTCCTAGATGGAAGATGAGTTGCTCTTCCTCCAGGCGTCGTGTTGCTATGGTCTGGCAATGGAGGAGGTAAAAACAATGACTGCAGATGCTGGAAACCAGATTCTGGATCAGTGGTGCTGGAAGAGCACAGCAACTCAGGCACCATCCGAGGACAGATAAAAATCGACGTTTCGGGCAAAAGCCCTTCATCAGGAATAAAGGCAGAGAGCCTGAAGCGTGGAGAGATAAGCTAGAGGAGGGTGGGGGTGGGGATAGAGTAGCATAGAGTAGCTTCAGAGCAGAGGAAATGACCTGGGAGTTGCAGTGGGAGAGAGACTCCCTGAGATTCTTGTAGAGAGAGGAGGAAAACTTCTTCAAGGCAGGCATCCTTGCAAGAGGAATCGCAGTAGGGTTTAAATGGCGATGGAGGAGGCCAAGGACCTGCATGTCCTTGGCGGAGTGGGAGGGGGAACTAAAGTGTCCAGCCACGGGGCGGTTGGGTTGGTTGGTGCGGGTGTTCCAGAGGTGTTCTCTGAAACGTTCCGCAAGTAGGCGGCCTGTCTCCCCAATGTATAGGAGGCCACATCGGGTGCAGCGGATGCAGTAAATGATGTGTGTGGAAGTGCTGGTGAATTTCTGATGGATATAGAAGGATCCCTTGGGGCCTTGGAGGGAATTGAGGGGGGAGGTGTGGGCGCAAGTTTTGCATTTTTTGTGGTTCCAGGGGAAGGTATCGGGAGTGGAGGTTGGGTTGCTGGGGGGTGTGGATCTGACAAGGGAGTCGCGGAGGGAGTGGTCTTTCCGGAATGCTGATAGGGGTGGGGAGGGAAATATATCTTTGGTGGTGGGGTCCGTTTAGAGGTGGCGGAAATGACGAAGGATGATCTGATGTATCTGGAGGTTGGTGGGGTGGTAGGTGAGGACTAGTGGGGTTCTGTCCTGGTGGCGATTGGAGGGGCAGGGTTCAAGGGTGGAGGAGCGGGAAGTGGAGGAGATGCGGTGGAGAGCATCGTCAACCACGTCTGAGGGGAAATTGCGGTCCTTGAAGAAGGAGGCCATCTGGGTTGTTCGGTATTGGAATTGGTCCTCCTGGGAGCAGATGCTGCGGAGACGAAGGAATTGGGAATATGGGATGGCGTTTTTACAGGGGACAGGATGGGAGGAGGTGTAGTCAAGGTAGCTGTGGGAGTCAGATGGTTTATAGTATACGTTCGTGTTCAGTCGGTCGTCCGAGATAGAGATGGAGAGGTCTAGGAAGGGGAGGGAGGAGTCTGAGACGGTCCAGGTAAATTTGAGATTGGGATGCAATGTGTTAGTAAAGTGGATGAACTGTTCAACCTCCTTGTAGGAGTACGAGGTAGCGCAGATACAGTCATCAATGTAGCGGAGGAAAAGGTGGGGGTGGTGCCAGTGTAGCTGCTGAACATAGAACATAGAACATAGAAGAATACAGCGCAGTACAGGCCCTTTGGCCCTCGATGTTGCGCCGATCCAAGCCCACCTAACCTATACTAACCCACTATCCTCCATATACCTATCCAATGCCCGCTTAAATGCCCATAAAGAGGGAGAGTCCACCACTGCTACTGGCAGGGCATTCCATGAACTTACGACTCGCTGAGTGAAGAACCTACCCCTAACTTCAGTCCTATATCTACCCCCCCTTAATTTAAAGCTATGCCCCCTTGTAATACCCGACTCCATACGCGGGAAAAGGTTCACACTGTCAACCCTATCTAACCCCCTAATCATCTTGTACACCTCAATCAAGTCACCCCTAAACCTTCTTTTCTCTAATGAAAACAGCCCTAAGTGTCTCAGTCTTTCCTCATACGATCTTCCTTCCATACCAAGCAACATCCTGGTAAACCTCCTCTGCACCCGTTCCAGTGCCTCCACATCCTTCCTATAGTATGGCGACCAAAACTGCACACAATATTCCAGATGCGGCCGCACCAGAGTCTTATACAACTGCATCATGACCTCAGGACTCCGGAACTCAATTCCTCTACCAATAAAAGCCAGTACGCCATATGCCTTCCTCACCACACTATTTACCTGGGTGGCAACTTTCAGAGATCTGTGTACATGGACACCAAGATCCCTCTGCTCATCCACACTACCAAGTATCCGACCATTAGCCCAGTACCCCATCTTTTTGTTATTCTTCCCAAAGTGAATCACCTCACACTTAGCTACATTGAATTCCATTTGCCACCTTTCTGCCCAGCTCTGCAGCTTCTCTAAATCCTGCTGTAACCTGCCACATCCTTCCTCACTGTCAACAACTCCTCCGACTTTCGTATCATCCGCAAACTTGCTCACCCAACCTTCTAACCCCTCTTCCAGGTCATTTATAAAAATGACAAACAGCAATGGTCCCAAAACAGATCCTTGCGGAACACCGCTAGTGACGGCACTCCATGAAGAAACTTTGCCATCAAGTACTACCCTCTGTCTTCTTCCATCCAGCCAATTCCTAATCCAAACCTCCAACTCACCCTCAATGCCCATATCTCCGTATTTTCTGCAGTAGCCTACCATGGGGAACCTTATCAAACGCCTTACTAAAATCCATATATACCACATCTACCGCTTTCCCCTCATCAACCTCCTTCGTCACCTTTTCAAAGAATTCAATAAGGTTTGTGAGGCACGACCTGCCCTTCACAAAACCATGCTGACTATCCTTGATTACATTATTCCTATCCAGATGTGCATAAATCCTATCCCTTACAATTCTCTCTAAGACTTTGCCCACAACAGAAGTGAGACTCACCGGCCTATAGTTACTAGGGTTATCCCTACTCCCCTTTTTGAACAAGGGAACCACATTTGCTATCCTCCAATCTTCTGGCACTACTCCTGTAGACAAAGAGGACATAAAAATCAAGGCCAATGGCTCTGCAATCTCCTCCCTTGCTTCCCAGAGAATCCTAGGATAAATGCCATCAGGCCCAGGGGACTTATCTATTTTCACCTTTTCCAGGATTTCCAACACCTCTTCTCTACATACCTCAAAGCCATCCATTCTACTTATTTGTGACTCAGTATTCACATCGACGACAATGCTCTGTTCCTGAGTAAATACTGAAGAAAAGTATTCATTCAGTGTCTCCCCAATCTCTTCCGCCTCCACACGCAACTTCCCACTACTATCCTTGACTGGACCTATTCCTACCCTAGTCATTCTTTTATTCCTAACATACCTATAGAAAGCCTTAGGGTTTTCCCTAATCAACCAACTAAGGACCTTTCATGTCCCCTCCTTGCTGCTCTTAGCTCTCTCTTCAGGTCCTTCCTGGCTACCCTATAACTCTCAATCGCCCCAATTGAACCTTCACGTCTCATCTTGAGATAGGCCGCCCTCTTCCATTTAACAAGGGATTCCAATTCCTTATTAAACCACGGCTCCCTCGCACGACCCTTTCCTCCCTGCCTGACAGGTACATAATTATCAAGGACACTCAATAGTTGCTCCTTGAACAAGCTCCACATATCATTTACACTCTTGCCTTGGAGTCTACTTTTCCAAGCCACACATCCTAAGTCATGCCTCACCGCATCATAATTTCCCTGACCCCAGCTATAACTCTTGCCCTGTAGTACACACTTATCCCTCTCCATCACGAGAGTAAAAATCACCGAATTATGGTCACTATCCCCAAAGTGCTCACCTACCTCTAATTCTAACACCTGGCCTGGTTTGTTACCCAGAACCAAATCCAGTATGGCCTCACCTCTTGTTGGCCTGTCTACATATTGTGTCAGGAAACTCTCCTGCACACATTGAACAAACACTGACCCATCTAACGAACTTTAGCTATAGCTTTCCCAATCAATATCAGGAAAGTTAAAGTCCCCCATAACAACCACCCTATTACTGTCACTCATCTCCTGAATCACCTTCCCTATCCTTTCTTCAATGATTCTAGGACTATTAGGAGGCCTGTAAAAGACTCCTAACAGGGTGACCTCACCTTTCCTATTCCTAACCTCAGCCCAAACTACCTCAGATGGCAAGTCCTCATCCATCGTCCTTTCCACCACTGTAATACTATCTTTGACAAGCAATGCCACACCTCCCCCTCTTTTACCCCCACCTCTGACCCTACTAAAACATTTAAATCCTGGAACCTGCAACAGCCAATCCTGTCCCTGTTCTAGCCATGTCTCCGTAATAGCCACAACATCGAAGTCCCAGGTACCAACCCACGCTGCAAGTTCACCTACCTTATTTCGTATACTTCTTGCATTGAAGTATACACACTTCAAGCCACTTTCCTGTTTACAGGCACCCTCCTTTGAAATTGATGCCATGTTCCTAACCTCCCTACACTCCAGGCCCTGCACCCTGAAGCTACAATCTGGGTTCCCATGCCCCTGCAGAGTTAGTTTAAACCCCCCCAAGAGCACTAGCAAACCTCCCCCCAAGGATACTGGTGCCCCTCAGGTTCAGGTGTAGACCATCCTGTTTATAGAGGTCCCACCGTCCCCAGAAAGAACCCCAGTTATCCAAAAACCGGAATCCCTCCCTCCTGCACCATTCCTGCAGCCACGCATTTAAGTGTTCTCTTTCCCTATTCCTCGAATCTCTATCACGTGGCACGGGTAACAAACCAGAGACAACAACTCTGTTCGTTCTAACTCTGAGCTTCCAACCTAGCTTCCTGAAAGCCTGTCTAACATCCTCGGCACTCCTCCTACCTATGTCGTTGGTGCCAATATGGACCACGACTTCGGGCTGCTCCCCCTCCCCCTTATGGACCCGGAAAACACGATCAGAGACATCACGTACCCTTGCACCTGGGAGGCAACATACCAAACGTGAGTCTCTCTCGTTCCCACAAAACCGCCTATCTGTGCCCCTAACTATCGAGTCCCCAATTACTACTGCTCTGCTCTTCTTCACCCTTCCCTTCTGAGTAACGGGGACAGGCTCCGTGCCAGAGACCTGAGCCCCGTTACTTACCCCTGGTAAGTCATCCCCCCCACAAGTATCCAAAACGGTATACTTGTTCTTGAGGGGAACGACCGCAGGGGGTCCCTGCACTGGCTGCTTCCTCCCAGTCCCCCTCACTGTCACCCATCTATCTGCCATCTTTGGAGTTACTACTTCCCTATAACTCTGATCTATGACCCCCTCTGCCTCCCGAATGATCCGAAGTTCATCCAACTCCAGCTCCAGTTCCCTAACACGGTCTTGGAGGAGCTGGAGATGGGTGCACTTCCTGCAAGTGTAATCGGCAGGGACGTCGATGGCATCCCTCACCTCATACATGTTGCAGGAGGAACATTGCACTGCCTTCACTGCCATCCCTCTAAAGCTAACTTTTATTTTAAAAAAAAACTGGGTCTAAGAATACAACAAGCAAAATTCAGCACTTTCCTACTTACCACAACAGGTGTTATTATTAGGTTAGAGGAGGAGGGCGGGTGGGAGGCACTACCCGTGTAGTGCCTCGGGTTCCTCTCCTTCGCGCTTTTAAAGGGGGAAAAAACCTACCCAGGTAAGCTTACACTAACTGCTTCCGGGTCTCGGCTGCCCCTCTGGTCGTCGTCACTTCCCCCTGGTGCTCCCGCTCTTTCTGTGAAGAGAGAGTGAAAGAGAAAAAAAAACACCGCTGCCCGCTACCGGTAAGTACTTTTAAAACCAAACGGTCTTACCTTCGCTGCTGCTCGCACTGGAAATGACCGACGGCTTCGAAGGGTGAGTATAAATACTCACCGCTTTCCTTCCCGGCTGAAGATGGACTGTTTCACATATCCAACGAAGAGGTAGGCATACCTAGGGCCCATGCGGGTGCCCATGGCTACTCCTTTGGTTTGGAGGAAGTGGAAGGATTGGAAAGAGAAGTTGTTCAGGGCGAGGACCAGTTCAGTCAGTGGAAGGAGGGTGTCAGTGGAAGGGTACTGGTTGGTTCAGCGGGAAAGGAAGAAGCGGAGGGCTTTGAGGCCTTCGTGATGGGGGATGGAGGTGTATAGGGACTGGATGTCCATGGTGAAGATAAGGCGTTGGGGGCCAGGGAAGTGAAAATCATGGAGGAGGTGGAGGGCGTGGGTGGTGTCCCGGACGTAGGTGGGGAGTTCTTGGACTAGGGGGGACAGGACCATGTTGAGTTATGCAGAGATGAGTTCGGTGGGGCAGGAGCAGGCTGAGACAATGGGTCGGCCGGGGCAGTCAGGTTTGTGGATTTTGGGCAGGAGGTAGAAGCGGGCGGTGTGGGGTTGTGGGACTATGAGGTTGGAGGCGGTGGATGGGAGGTCCCCTGAGGTGATGAGGTTATGGATGGTCTGGGAGATGATGGTTCGGTGGTGGGAGGTGGTGTCATGGTCAAGGGGGCAGTAGGAGGAGGTGTCCGCAAGCTGGCGTTTAGCCTCAGCAATATAAAAATCGGTGCGCCAAGCTACCACCGCGCCTCCCTTATCTGCCAGTTTGATAGTGAGGTTGGGGTTGGAGCGGAGGGAGTGGAAAGCTGCAGGTTCCGAGGGTGAGAGGTTGGAGTGGGTGAGAGAGGTGGAGAGGTTGAGGCGGTCAATGTCACAGCGGCAGTTGGCTATGAAGAGACAGTGTCTGGACAAAGTTAGAAGGCATCAACCAGGAGAACTGACCATGAGGCAATGGGGAGGAGGTGAATATTCGGTATAGGCTTAACACAGTTGGTATCAGCTCTCAGTTTTAACATGGAGCTGGGAACCACGTTCCTGCACATTACAGAATGAAATAAAGATATATATATATGATTTTTAAATGTACCTTTATTCTGGAGGCATATAATCCTTGTAAGAACAAGTGCTGGGACCAATTGTCTTGAGTGCCACGGTCCATGGCTTTTCTTCACCATCTCAGCAAAGAACCCGAGAGCCTCTACCTTTTTTTAGATTACTTACAGTGTGGATACAGGCCCTTCAGCCCAACAAGTCCACACCGACCCTCTGAAGAGTAACCCACCCAGACCCATTCCCCTACATTTACCCCTTCACCTAACAATATGGGTCATTTAGCATGACCAATCCACCTAACCTGCATATGTTTGGACTGTGGGAGGAAACCAGAGCACCCAGTGGAAACCCACGCAGACACTGGGGGAATGTGCAAACTCCACACAGACAGTCGCCCGAGGCGGGAATTGAACCGTGCCGCCCTACCATGAGTTCCAATAAAGCTACCATTAATTCCTGGAACTACCAGAATGTAAGTCACAGATGGCTTAGGAAGGATGATAATAGCTTGTAGTATCCTGTGAAGGGAGAGGATCTTGATGGGTGTCTTCTTCCTCCTCTCTAACCCCAATACTTAGCTGGCGAAGGCACAAGCCTCAGACAAGATTATGGAACCCAAGTTCTGATCTGTTGGGTGCTTCTCTCCCAGAAGGCACTCTCCTGCTGCTGCTGCTGCTGCCACAGTGGGGTTCTGCTCTGTACCAGCACCACCCAACTCCTTTTCATGAGCAGGCCACTTGTTGACACGAGGAATCCTGCTGGGAGAGAACTCTGCACATTCACTGAGTCCAACATTCAGTCTGGGGCAACAGAAATGGATGTAAGGCCCCATCTGTTAAAAAACAGTCTTCAAGAGGACAATTTGCCCCTCTAATTTCCTCCCCCCAAACCGTGCCCTGCATCCCAATGCATTCACGAGAACATGGATGTGTTCATCAGGAGCTCTGTGTTAAAGTATATACAAAGTAGTTGACAATTCTTTATTAACATTTATTAAGTTATTTTTGTTAGTGTCTGTTCTTCCTTGATCAAGAAAAATACTTTCAATTGTGATATACCTGATCTTTAGCAATCTCTGGCATAGTTTCGCTGCCTTTACTTACTTCATTCTCTAGCCCTCTACTTCACTCCTTTTCTCTATCTCTCACTAAACTGGATTACATCCCCTCTTACTCCAAGGAAAACTTCCCCAAAACCCTTATCTCTTTGAATTCTTTCAGTATCCACCCTCAATTTCCTACTCCCTTTATCAATTTACTGTCTTTTAAAGCATCAACTTGGAACCGCCTCATCCATCATCTTTGTTTAGAGGGTGGATTTCCTTGGGATTCCACCCTCTCCATCACCATAACTTTGGTTTCTGCTAAAAATGTGGCAGAAGATCAGGAGAATCTTTCAGGAAATTTAATTCCTTATTCATTCCAAAATTGATGATGTACAGTGCCCTGGGACTTGTCCCTTGACCTAAGTCCCTGAGTAAAATAAACATTCAAACTGCATTCAGAATATCCACTTTAATGTGTTATGCATATGAGAAATCTAAATTCTGACTGAGGTCATTTGCACCATTCTCTTCATATTTCAGACATTGATGAATGCACCATCATGAATGGCGGCTGTGACACACACTGTACAAATTCCGAAGGAAGCTATGAATGTAGTTGCATTGAGGGCTACGCTCTTATGCCCGATAAGAGAACCTGTGCAGGTAGGTTCAATAGGATATGTTTTTTATTATAGTTACACAATGCTAAATGATGTAAATTTGAAAATAATTCATTGAGATCATCCACCTTCATTATCCCTGCAGTTGATACCTGCTTTTGATCTGTAAAATGGCCCTGATTAATTAATTTTTCTCAACATGTTCCCTGTATCATCTCACTATTTGCCAGTGGGCACAAAGTAGATCCTAAGAAATTTCTGATTATAGTCCTATTTCCAACACAACTAATACTAGTCAGAACGATTTACTGTATCATAGAGTTTGTTGATGGCTCGTTAACAAATTAAAGAGGGATATTCAAAATGATGTCACTTGCCTTATGTTTTGTCTTGCTTCATCAGATATTGATGAATGTGAGGATAATCCTGATATCTGTGATGGTGGACAGTGCACTAACATTCCCGGTGAATACCGCTGTCTGTGTTTTGATGGATTCATGGCTTCGATGGACATGAGGACCTGCATTGGTAAACAGCAAG
This sequence comes from Chiloscyllium plagiosum, assembly GCF_037043375.1. Lineage (NCBI taxonomy): Eukaryota > Metazoa > Chordata > Chondrichthyes > Orectolobiformes > Hemiscylliidae > Chiloscyllium > Chiloscyllium plagiosum. Next base: position 2,438,950 of record NW_028270140.1, read on the forward strand.
ATGACTATGACATTGTTATTTAAGTTGACAGTGTTCAGCTTTTTCCTACAATTGATCATGTTTGATGTATATGTAACACAACGTAAGTGAATTTTAACTGTTCTAGCAGAATAGCATAAATCTAGAAGGGTTATGTCACAGTAGAAATGGCCTTTGTAATTGCTGAAGTTGTTGAAAATGACATTACTTTGTGTCATTGCAGATGTGAATGAATGTGAGCTGAATCCTAATATCTGTCTCTACGGTGATTGTGAAAATACCAAAGGTTCCTTCATTTGCCATTGCCAACTGGGATATTCGGTAAAGAAGGGCACCACTGGATGTTCAGGTAGGACTGACCCACTGCTGGAAGACCTGAACCTTATTGTAAAAACTTTCTTCACTCGCTTGTTGATATTAAATTTAAAATAGAAATAAATACATCCAATGTTTTGAGTACACATTGATGCTAGGAATTTCTCCCCATAACATTTTGTTCAGTTCCAACAGCAAATGAGATTCTTCACCATCTGCTCAGAAATATTCCGCCATGCGTTTCTTGTGAGTTATAACTGTGTTGCATCTGACAGTATGCATGTTTAGCAAGTTAAATAGTTAATATAAAGATAAAAAGACCAGTTTATGCTTAAAGTTCAACTTGAGTTGAACAAGACTACCTGAGAGATTGAGTCAGCCCAGTGGAGTGTTGACTTTCTGATCTCTGAGTCATGTGAATGTGAATAGAATAATATGAAGAGGTCCCGAGCACTTTAAGCTGAGAAAAGGAAAGTTTAAAGGCTGTTTTGATTTAATTTTCAACGGCTAACCACAAAGCCTCACATGTGCCGAGGATGCCAGGTTCCGACTGCCAAAACAAATCATCCCCACCCAGCCAAAGGAAGGCACTCGAACAAGACAACGACAAAGGAAGTGTTTCAAAGTCTTTCTGAAGACTTCTCTCAAGAAATATGACAAATTTGGCAAGGTGTAGGCGATCCTTATTCAGGAGAAAGCAAAGCTCCAGTGTGAAGGAGCACCATAAGATATATGAGCAGAATTAGGTCATTTGGCCAATCGAATCTGTTCCACCGTTTGATCATGTTTCTCAACCCCATTCTCCTGCCTTCTCCCCATAACTCTTGATCCCTTTACTAATCAAGAAATAATCTATCTCTAGCTTAACTATACTCAATGACTTGGCCTCCACAGCCCTCTGCAATGAGTTCCACAGATTCACCACTGCCTGGCTGAAAAAGATCCTCCTTATCTCGATTCTATAGGCTTATCCCTTCATTCTGAAGCTGTCCTAGACTCTCCTAATCATGGAAGCATCTTCTCCATGTCCACTCTATCCAGGTCTCTCAGTTCCAATCAAATCCCCCCCGTTCTTCTAAACTCCATTGAGTACAGACCCAGAATCCTCAACCACACCTCATATGACGAGTGCTTCATCCCTGGAATCATTGTTGTAAAGATCCTCTGGACACCTCCCTCTAATGCCAATGCATTCTTTCTTAGATACAGGGCCACGAAGATTGCTCACAATATTCCAAATGCAATCGGACAAGAGCCTTATACAGCCTCAGGAGTACATCTCTGCTCTGTATTCTAGCCCTCTTGAAATGAATGCTAACATTGCATTTGACTTCCTAATTACCAGCTGAACCTGAATGTCAACCTTAAGAGAATCCTGAACTAAGACTTGTAGTCCCATTGTGCTTCAGATTTCAGAAGCCTTTCCCCATTTAGATGATATCTAAGCCTCGGCTTAGTCTTCTTGGCAAAGTACATAACCTCACAATTCTTTGAGAATACCCACGGGTCAGAGGAAAAACGGAAAAGGAACCGGAGAAAGGATTACCAGCAAGGCCAAGGACCAGTCCCCCCTCCTGAAGCACCTGCTGGGTGTGTGGTGGGAGGTGTGGCTCTAGAGTCAAGCTCATCATCCACACAATGACCCATATAACCCAGAGCCAGAGACATTTCCAAGGTGGACAATTGCTGATGATGTCGAGCAGAAGGACAATTTGGGAACTCATTACCTACTTGAACATCACAGCTCAGGCATCTGTGGAGAGATCAATGATGTAAATAAGAGCATGAAATATTAAAACTGAGAAAAAATTTAACCTATTAATTATTCTTATGGCTAAGGTAGGAATACCAATACATGTAAGTTTGATTGATAAAAGAGAATGGCTTTGCTATAATCAAATGCTATAATCCTTCCTTAAATATCATTTAGGAATAATTTGGCCATTTTAGTAGTTCTCACTTTAGTAGTTTTGCAAATGTAATGCATAACCCAAACATCTAGTGAGCTAAACCTGCAGTGATTCCGATAGAAAATGTCTTCTGCAAAATACTCAACAAGTTGTTCACAATTGCACAAGCATTCCGCAAAGTAGCACTGAATGACGATATTAGCCAAAGAGAAGATGAGCGTTAGCTAAATCATTTGTATTAAATACCAAATCCTGCAGAGCATCTTGTAAATCAACAGCACAGTTGTATTAATGTTTTGGCCTTGGTTGTTTTACTGAACAAATTATCTAAATTGATGTTAGTTCTGAAATGTATCTGCTGTGACAGCTTTATTTATAACCTACAGATGTTGATGAGTGTGAAATTGGGGCCCACAACTGCGATATGCATGCTTCATGTGTCAATATTCCTGGAAGTTTCCAATGTAGCTGCCGTGAGGGATGGATTGGCGATGGCACTGTGTGTGAAGGTGAGTGCTTCATGATCGAATGAGAAAAGAGGGATGCGTTTATCAAACTGAAGCCTACAACAGGCTACTTTCAAGTAGCAACGCTCTTATAAGAGAAAGAGTATGCGACATGCAACTAAATAGTTACATGTTTAGATGGGAGAAATTGCAATTAGATAATGCTCTAGTTGTTGTAATACATGGCATTTGCAGTTATATTGTTGTATAAGCTTGTGCTAAAAACTGCTTTCCTAAAGATTACAGTATTCTACTTATTCAATATTTTGTATTCTGATCTGTTTTCAGCATCATGTATTCGGCAGTATTCTGATGGTGAGAGGAGTTTAGTGTTAATGTTATACAAATTTACATAATACAAGTCACATGGAAAAATATTCCAATTCATTTCACAGAAGCACAATTCAACAAAAGTTGATACAGTATTTAACATTTAGATATCAGGAGTCACAATCTGAAAGCTGAGTTGAAGAGATAAGCGGGAACTTTACAAGGTCAGAGATGTGGAGATACAGGGAGTTTCAAAGAGCAAGTTCTGGTACTGGGGTCTGGAAAACTGAGCGTGTATCAGTCAGAGGTGGGCCAAAGGGTGTGGCAGACAGGCAAGCTGCAGGAGTTAGAGGAACACAATTATTAAAGGGTATAAGCAGAATACAAGGTAGAAATACTTAACTGTTTTTTTTTACATCAGGTTATTGAGACCAAGAAGTGGTCTTACTCTGGATTCATATTACCAATTCCTCAAATGTTCCAAGTTTTTTTTTAAAGATGTAATTTGTAATGGCAAGGCCAGGGAATAGAATTCAATGAAATAGAATTCTGGACCACATGATCCCAGTGCTAAGTTAAAATTCATGACACATTATTGGTCATTGCAGATGGCTGTGTTCCAATACTGTTTAACAATACCACCAATGGTGTGCTGGGGAAAAAATAATCTCATTTCCTGGCTCAATTTCTAAATTAGCGCAGACTGAACTGAATTACTGAAACTGCAAAATTCTCATCTGAATTGGTAAAGACTTAGAGTCATAGAGATGTACAGCATGGAAACAGACCCTTCGATCTAACCCGTCCATGCCGACCAGATATCCCAACTCAATCTAGTCCCACCTGCTAGCACCTGTCCATATCCCTCCAAACCCTTCCTATTCATATACACATCCAATTGCCTCTTAAATGTTGGAATTGTACCAGCCTCCACCACATCCTCTGGCAGCTCATTCCATACACATACCACCCTCTGCGTGAAAAAGTTGCCCCTTAGGTCTCTTTTATATCTTTCCCCTCTCACCCTAAATCTATGCCCTCTAGTTCTGGACTCCCCGACCCCAGGGAAAAGCCTTTGCCTATTTATCCTATCCATGCCCCTCATGAATTTATAAACCTCTATAAGGTCACCCCTCAGCTTCCGACGCTCCAGGGAAAACAGCCCCAGCCTGTTCAGCCTCTCCCTGTAGCTCAGATCCTCCGACCCTGGCAACATCCTTGTAAATCTTTTCTGAACCCTTTCAAGTTTCACAACATCTTTCCGATAGGAAGGAGACCAGAATTACACGCAATATTCCAACAGTGGCCTAACCAATGTCCTGTACAGCCGCAACATGACCTCCCAACTCCTGTACTCAATACTCTGACCAATAAAGGAAAGCATACCAAATGCCTTCTTCACTATCCTATCTACTTGCGACACCACTTTCAAGGAGCTATGAACCTGCACTCCAAGGTCTCTTTGTTCAGCAACACTCCCTAGGACCTTACCATTAAGTGTATAAGTCCTGCTAAGATTTGCTTTCCCAAAATGCATCACCTCACATTTATCTGAATTAAACTCCATCTGCCACTTCTCAGCCCATTGGCCCATCTGGTCCAGATCCTGTTGTAATCTGAGGTAACCCTCTTCTCTGTCCACTACACCTCCAATTTTGGTGTTATCTGCAAACTTACTAACTGTACCTCTTATGCTCGCATCCAAATCATTTATGTAAATGACAAAAGGTAGAGGGCCCAGCACTGATCCTTGTGGCACTCCACTGGTCACAGGCCTCCAGTCTGAAAAACAACCCTACACCACCACCCTCGAGCCAGTCCTGAATCTAAATGGCTAGTTCTCCCTGTATTACATGAGATCTAACCTTGCTAATCAGTCCCCCATGGGGAACCTTGTCGAACGCCTTACTGAAGTCCATATAGATCATACTGCTCTGCCCATATCAATCTTCTTTGTTACTTCATCAAAAAACTCAATCAAGTTTGTGAGACATGATTTCCCACGCACAAAGCCATGTTGACTATCCCGAATCAGTCCTTGCCTTTCCAAATACATGTACATCCTGTCCCTCAGGATTCCCTCGAACAACTTGCCCACCACTGAGGTCAGGCTCACTGGTCTATAGTTCCCTGGCTTGTCCTTACCACGCTTCTTAAACAGTGGCACCACGTTTGCCAACCTCCAGTCTTCCGGCACCTCACCTGTGACTATCGATGATACAAATATCTCAGCCAGAGGCCCAGCAATCACTTCTCTAGCTTCCCACAGAGTTCTCGGGTACACCTGATCAGGTCCTGGGCTTCATTCCTTTGAAGTTCCCTTCACCACAATTAGCTTTAAGAATTTGACTTTATCCTGTAGACCTTCGTGATAGGATCAGCTTTGCAAAACATTGGATCTGAATTCCAAATTCCTCCTGTGGCCCGACCCCTTTAACTTCATGATAACAAAGTTTAATTTTTAACCACACATAAAGCTGTGCAGCCAGAGACGCAAGATAATTCTAATTGTCTATTCTATTATTATTATCTAATGAGAAAGCTAAGGTTTTATTGTATTCTGTTTGCTCAAGATTTTGTAATGAAATTGCACAGACAAACTTCTAAATCAATAAGCATTAAAATGTACACTTCCCAATGAATTTTGATAACAGGTGCTCCAATGTACAAACAGCTCCAAGGATGAAATAATGTTGTGAGACATTGACAAAGCAGTAAGATGGATTTTACATTATGCATTTGAAGGAATTTTAGCAATTCCAGCATTTCCTTCATACAGTTTTGAAGAGAGGAGGGGTGAACAGAGGTGATACAATTTAACTGATTGACAAAGTAAAACAGCTTAAAAGTTTCCAAATAATCGCAGAACAAAATCAAAGTACACAATATGATTGGGAGCAACACAGAGGAGCCACACATTCTGTAAACATTCATAAATAGAGTTCAGTTTCTTGCATTCCTATGGGATAGACTTTGGTTTTATCGCAATGTTTCCTTGGAAGACAAAGCTTTAATAAGTTATGGCCGAGCTTAGTCTGCTCATTACAAACTCCCAAACCAGATTTAGATGAACACCGATGCAGATATGCCTCTTTTTCTCCCCTGCAGATCTGCACATGTATCTCTAACTGTGATGCACAAAAGGCGCTTTCTGAAATCATATGTCATATATTAAACTTAAGACATTTAACTTATTTTACATATGTCTGGCTAATTGAAAAAATATTAAATATTTTTGCAAACCCATTACTTATTGAGCTGTTTGCAATTCTGGAGATACTCTAGTTAGTACCAAAAGGTTTGAGCAGGGTTTAGAAACAATTAGATTATACTTTGTGCTTTCAAAGTTCCCACGACAGAGCATCAGGTGCTAGGAACACGTATTGCCAATTTAAGAATCCCACTCCTATCCTTAAACATGGAGAATTTGTGGGCATCTAGAGACAATTTAGATCTGGGATAAAAATAGAAATAGCTGGAGAAACTCAGCAGGTCAGGCCACATCTATAGGGAGAAAGCAGAGTTAACATTTCGAGTCCGGTAATTGTTCTTCAGAGCTCTGAATTTATATCTGGCATTGCCAACTGTAGGTGATATTCTAAAGATTCAAGTTCAGACTACTAACCCATTAGAATCGTCACATAACAAGCTGCTGACTTGCTGTGCACTAATTGTTTTCTGTTCTTAATGTTACAGCGCTAACTGTAAGAAGTATTTTTAGCCCAAGCTTTACATTTCTGTTAAAGCTAAATGTGATGTAGTCTACTGTATTTAATCAATTGTGTGTTTTTTTTTAATTGGTAGATCTTGATGAGTGCATCAATGAAACACATCATTGCAATCTCAACGCCAAATGTATGAATACACCAGGATCGTATCGCTGCCTTTGTTCCGAAGGTTTCAATGGTGATGGTTTTACATGTGCAGGTATGGGGAAGAAGTTAAACTAGAGCTCTTTATGATGTACAAACTGTGACTTTAAACAGAAACCAGAAAATGCACTTCTTAACATATCCCATGTTTGTCCAGTTAAAAGAACATCACTATAATGTATCAATCCAACATTAACCAGTTTACAGTTTTCACTGGCTGTTCATTTCCTATGCATATACTCCCTTCTGAAATAGAGTGACCCTTATTACGCTATAGTTCCATCAACTCAAGCTACCCCTGATACTTCATCCTGTGACTTCTCATGTGAACTGAAATGGATAGTGCTGGAGGGCTGTTGTCCCATAAGAGCCATCATTATTGAGCCTGATCCTGCTCCCAAGCAATGTCACAAAGCAGACTTCAAACTAGAAGAGCAAACACAACCAGGAACCAAGGGCAACTGAAATTATATCTTCATCACTGAGGCTAGTTATAACTCCCTCTACTCCCTCTCTAGTTGAGATCAGTTATCTCAGCTGATTCCATTAGCTCAGTAGCGTATTACTCACTGGCACTTTAAAAGACACTAAGTTGTAGTTACCTTACAGAGAAACAGGCCTTTAAACCCAAAATTACAAGCCATCAGCTGAAAAGGCTTTGCTCCACAGAGCTGATAGCTTTAATGCTTTGGATGCCTGCAAACACTGCCATCTACATCATTCCCAATCATTTCTAATACTCTCCGCAATGTTAACTATGTTTCTTAGATTCCCTACAGTGTGGAAACAGGCCCTTCAGCCCAACAAGTCCACACCGACCCTCCGAAGAGTAACTCACCCAGACCCATTCCCTTACATTTACCCCTGCACCTAACACTGCGGGCAATTTAGCGTGGTCAATTCACCTAACCTGCACATCTTTGGATTGTGGGAGGAAACCGGAGCACCCGGAGGAAACCCACGCAGACACGGGGAGAATGTGCAAACTCCACACAGAAAGCTGCCCGAGGCGGGAATTGAACCCAGGTCCCTGGTGCTGTGAGGCAGCAATGCTAACCACTGAGCCACCATGCTGCCCCTGTTGAAGGTAATAGTTCAGGTGTTATACACATGCAGCACATGTTTACAAAATAGGTCGAATGTAATATCATTCATCACCTAATGCTGATTGATGCAAGTTCTATCATTTTGAACCTCAGTTCTCTGGTGAATATTCTCCCTGAAACATGTACAGCTGACCAAACTGAGATACAGCTTGCTTCTTCCACCGAGATTACATGCTGAAGGCGAGATGAAAAGGATTTTGAGGGAATATAGTTGGTGAGATTAAAAGCCATGGTCACCTGTTCGGAATATCTTCTCTAAGAATCCTCCTGCTTCTCCAATAGAAGGGAGCTTGACTACTCCTGTCAGACTCGGGCACCAATATCTCCGGTTTGGGAAATACTCTTCGGCCTGTTACTTCATTTCCTTTCGTAAGAAAGTCTTGAAATCGTGTCCAGGTATTTTCAGATCCTGACTCACGCAGAGTGCAATTTGGCTTTAAGTGAAGCAGCAATGAGAAAGTAAAATTCTGTGAAGGTCTTTAAAGTAATAAAAGATCCCAAAGTGTTTTACAGGTGCAATATCAAGCAATGACACTAAGCTATAAAGGAGCTATTAGGTCAGCTGACCAAAAGCTTGCTCAAGAGGTGGTATTTAAAGAGTTTCTTAAAGAAGAAAACCAGGTGGACTGGTGGAGAGGGATAGCAAGTGGGCTCCAGATCTGGAATCTTGGAGCAAGTATGATTGAGCTTGTAAAATTCCATAGAATTATAGGAGCCCAGAATCCTCAGAGGATTATACAGTTACAATTGACTGCAGAAATAGGGAGGAGGCAAAGCCATGTGCAGTTTGAAAGCAAGGAGAGTTTTCAAATCAAAATGTTGCTTGACAGGAGCCAGTGAGGGTCAATAAACACAGTATTGATAGGGGAATGGGAATAGCTGCAAATTTAAACAGAGGCAGCTGAGTTTGGATTATCTTGAGTTTGCACAGAATGGAATGTGGAAAAGCAGCCAAGATTGCATTGGAATAGACAAGTCTCGAGTTAACAAAGACCTGGATTAACAGCGTATTTAATAAATAAGTAAATCAATTCATTGAATGCTGGCCTAGCCAGTGACGTCCTCATCCATGAATGAATAAAAAACACAATGAGCTCAGACATGTTAAAGAGTGAGGCAGAAAAATGCAACTTCCAAGATAAGGTGGATATGAAGTTGGACATTTACTTCAGGATCCACTGCATTAACAAAAGTCCACAAAGACTGGCTCAGACTGTTACCAGGGAGAGGAATGCAGTTATAAGTTGGAGTAGCAAATTTGGAGTAGGACCATAAGCAACAGATTCAATTTCCCAGGCTTCGATTGGGGGAAACTTCTGTACATCCCAGTACAGGCTGTTTGATAAACAATCTGATGATCTGGCAATGTTGGTGAAGTCAAGAGAGTTAATGCAGAGACTGAGCTGGTTAGCCTGAACTTGCATGTAAAGTTTGCATCATCTGTAGATGACAGAACATCAACCCATAATGAAGCAATCACTATCTGTGGATCTTGCTAACAAAGGAACGAGTTGAAATTCAGCAATGTCACAAATTCCTGATAGAACAATCATTCATTTTATCATCATGAGCATTTTGCCAAATCTTATGTTAAACAAATATTTATTACTAATGGCTGTAATCTACTGCCCGAATCTGTAACAACACCTGACATGAAACCAGCAAAACCAGTCATGTTACATGCTTTATTAAAACAAATAAACTGAAGCAGAATTATTTTCAACTGCACCAATCACCTCTTGTCAACAGAAAAGCTAAATCTTGGAAAACGTTCTCTCTATTTTGAATTAAAATGAAATTGTCTGATATTTTAAGAAGCATTTGTTTATGGGATGTGAGGGGTGTTGGTGAAGGCTGCATTTATTGAATCATTGCCCTTGTTTATGAGCTGTCTTCTACAGCTGCAGTCCCTCAAATGTAGGTATACCAACATAGTGTTTCTGTGAGCTAATGAAAACTATTTGGCTCATCTCTATTTGCAGATTTGGATGAGTGTGCAGAAAATGTTAATCTGTGTGACAATGGACAGTGCCTCAACACCCCTGGAGGATACCGATGTGACTGTGAGATGGGATTTACACCAGCTTCTGACAGCAGATCCTGTCAAGGTACCAAACAATTTTGACTGAATGAACATCCTGGATGTGGATGATAACTGTGTCTGGAGTCAGACTACAAAATGTTTTATCCAAAAGTACAGTCATAAAACATTCATTATTTTAGCTGACAGATGGAAATAAGGATAACTATCCTGTTGAAATGCCAGGATTCTCCTCAAAGAGATTTATAATTCAACATATCCTTACACATTTGCAAGGATAGAAAAACATTATTTTATTTTGAGAAAAGCTTTTTCCAAAACAGGATTTAACATGAGCCTTATTTGAACATGTTAATATAATTTGTTTAAACTGAGTGTTATCCTTTGTTCATGTGAATAAATAAGTGTAATGGAAAAAAAAAGGTCATGTAATTATCATTCTCTAATCGAGAACAGTGACGTCTTTAAATTCTAAGACGTAAAGGCAATCGACTAGTTAGATAATATCTCTGAAGTGACTATGAAAACTAGGTATATAGTTCCAAATGGAGGCAAATTTTCAAGTATTAAGATTAATGGCAATTTCTAATGCTTCTTTAAAAATAATATGTCATTTGAGGCGGTGGAACCTACTGCCAATATATATCTACAGTAGTGCTGAGAGAATTCTCCATCCTTCACTGTGGAAGCAAGTCAGAGGTTTGCCATTTGGATTGGAGATGACATTAGTTTGACTAGTCTCTGGGGATAGATAGAAAGGTTATTACTCTTCTATATGCAGTAAATTGGAGAGCACAAACAGAAACCTTAGATTTCCTCTTTTATTTATCTTAATACATCAAAACTATCTGCCAATAAGTGGAAGTGCTCCCCAGTTGGAGATAACCAAGCCAGAGAACATTCTAATTGTGGTTCACTTTGGCCACTCTCCATCCAACCAAACTCACACTGAGCCAGGCCAGATGCTTCAACTGGGAAAAAAAACTTTATGAAGGCTGAACATGTGTTCAACTGCATCTTTTCAGAAGTGAGAAATCACTTGAGTTTTTTGCTTCGTTTCCATACATTGTATCTCATAAAACCTCCGCTCATCTTATTTACTTCCAGTTCCAACTTTCCTATCCTTCGTCAAGAAACTAGATGCTGTAATTCAGTCTGGGTACCTGATAACTGCAGCTCACCAAATGCTTATCTGGTCATCATCTAACCATTTTTTTTAGAATAACATCCCTGCTCTTTCTGGGTGTTGCCAGAGCACTTTAAGTCCAGAAGATTTAATAAAATTTAATAAAATTCCCTCAAAAACTTCGTGTTTAAAAGAGCATTGTCTGTTTCTTTTGTAGATATTGATGAGTGTTCATTTCAGAACATCTGTGTATTTGGCACGTGCCAGAATTTGCCGGGAATGTTCCGGTGTGTCTGTGATGATGGCTATGAACTTGACAGAAGTGGAGGCAACTGTACAGGTAGGAATGCAGCTCAGTTACAGAGCTCAGTTAAAAAGAGAACATGCATCATTTATCTGTCAAGATATTCACCATTGCTGAAAATATCAGCATAATGTTCAAAGGCCCAGAGATTGTGCTGTGTAGTGTTACAGGTCAAATATTTATTGATTTGTCCACGTTTTCACCTTTTAAGTAAGCAACTATCTAGCAAGATACAAAGAACAATATTTATGATATTAAAATATTAGGTTTTCTTAAAAATGATAAATATATAGAAATTGATGAAGCAATGTTTGCTCAGATTGGATCACATCAGTAAGGTTCTCTCCATTTATTAGTTTGACACAGAAAGTCAGCCATGAAAGCCCCTTTTAATATGCAATAATGAGGTTCCCATTGCTAAAATATCTCCCAAATAACTTTGTTTGAACATGAACAGGATTTTATCAATTTAACAAAGGAGTAATTAATTTGTTACAATGACTTCTGAAAGATTATTTCTAATTACAATTTAATAGTAAAATTTTACTATAGCTACACTCATTATTGGTAAACATTTATATAGATTTATTTACCATTTGTCACTCAATTCAAGGACCATAGTCACAAATTTTGGCTACAGATCATCATGTGATGAAACAGGCTTATTCTTGACATGCAGTTCATTGGACACTTGGGGCAAGATGTCCCACATGGTCATGGGATCTAACCACAGGATTTGCTTCCTTTCCCCTCCTATTCTGCCACCACTCTGCATCATCATCAAGAGATTAAGAATTATGAAATATGATGCATGTTGATGAACATTTTGTTTTACAATATTGATTACAATCTTTTTAAACAAATTTGTCAATAAATTTTGAAATGTATGTTGAAAGAGGTTTGGTTTTATGAAATACTCCTAACAAATGAGGCTACAGGTAATGTCACAGAGTCACAGATTTGTTATGATGTGAAAGGAGTCCATTCAGCCCATCATACATGATGCTCAATTTCCAAATGAGCATCATGACTTGGTGCAATTCGCCTTTCCGTGTAACCCTGCACATTATTTCCACTTCAATAATCACCTCATGCCCTCGAGAGTGTCTTGACTGAACCAGTGCATTTCAGACCCAAACCACTTGCTGTATAAACATTTTTATTTTCTTTTTACTCAAATTGCATTTGCTTCTTTTGCAATTCAATGTGAATATCTTCTTTTGGAATTGTCTGGGAGAGCATTGGGAAACTTCCTTGAGATTATTTCAGTGGTATCTCTCAGATATCCTTCAGTACTGTTCAGATAATCAGAGCTATAGAGTCAAAAGGTTAGCACAGCATATGTTCTGCCTTAGTACCTTCACTAGTAAAGGTGGAGGGAGGTTTATCTGGAAATACTATGTCTCAATAACAAATGTACAGCTTTCAGTGAAGCTCTGTACATAAATAGGGTTTGGCCAAAAGAGCTAATCAGTTTTGTTTTAAAGTGTTATTCTGAGTCCTTGATTTTTTTCATAGAATAGATCTATTAATATTGAGAGATAGATTAGATTTTTTTTTAATATTGGGGATTGTCTCAGCTATGGTAGCACAATTTATGCTAGCTGTCAAAATGTGAGCATAGTTTTCAGACCAAGTTTTTAGATTAGATTACATTAGATTACATTACAGTGTGGAAACAGGCCCTTCAGCCCAACAAGTCCACACCGACCCGCCGAAGCGCAACTCACCCATACCCCTACATTTACCCCTTACCTAACACTACGGGCAATTTAGTATGGCCAATTCACCTGACCTGCACATCTTTGGACTGTGGGAGGAAACCGGAGCACCCGGAGGAAACCCACGCAGACACGGGGAGAATGTGCAAACTCCACACAGTCAGTCGCCCGAGTCGGGAATTGAACCCGGGTCTCTGGCGCTGTGAGGCAGCAGTGCCACTGTGCCACCGTGCCGCCCACGGATATGATTTGGCTTGAAGTCTCCTCAATGGAAATTTTTAATAAGAATTATTTTTGTTCAGTTGTATGTCATGCAGCATCAACCATGCAGGGAAAATCATCAGGAAAAAGTTGTGTAATTGTGAGCTTTTGGCATTTAATATATCCTGGTAGGTTATGTATTTTACTGAGTGCTTTATCATCTAGTATTCGAAATGTCATTGGACAATTTAGGGGTAATCCTGTTAATGTGTTTAATGGAACAAATCAGTAGACAGAGAGAAAGGAATCTGCTAGCCAAGGAATCCCGATAAAGGAACCCAATCACAGGAAAAAAAGGAGAACCATGTCATTTAGGAATGAAATCAGAAAGTACTTTTCCACACAAAGAGTAAGCAACATTCCTGTATTTTTCTCAAAGGCAGTTAACTGAAATTTTTGATGGAAAACAGCCTAATTTGAGTGATGGAACATACTCGGGGACAATATGGCTTACTGCTGTTCCTACGTAATAATTCCAAATTAACTCCAGATGGAAACTGACATAGCAATGATCATACAACATAAAAGACATGGCATCGAGATGATACCACACGCTAAATGATCTAGTCCTCATGAGAGATCCCAAACAGTAAATGCTGACAGGATATTTTACTTAGGGAGAAAGGCAACATCAAATCCGAACCTGATACTCTCCTTATCTCACCCCTGCACAAAGTACATTTTAGTGAGAAAGGACAAAGCTGAATTGGCACTGCATCCACAAACATCCACTCCCTCCAATTCCAGCGCTCAGTAGCAGCAGTGTCTACTATCGACAAGATACATTGCAGAAATTCACCAAAGATCTTCAGACAGCACCTTCCAAACCAACAACCATTTCCATCTCGTGGGGGAAGGGCTACAGTTACATGGGAACACCACCACCATCCTGACTTGGAAATATATCACCATTCCTTCACTGTCACTGGCTCAAAATCTAGGAGCTCCCTCCCCAAAAGCTATTGTGAGGGTACTTACCATATAGGAGGAAGTGAGGACTGCAAAAAGCACAGCAGAGGAACAGCAGAGTCGATGTTTTGGGCATAAGCCCTTCCTCATTCCTAATGAAGAGCTTATGTCCAAAACATCGACTCTCCTGCTCCTCAGATGTTGCCTGACCTGCTGTGCTTTTCCAGGGCCATGCTTTTCATATCTACCATATGGACTGCAATGGTACAAAATGGCATCATTACCTTCTTGAGGGTAATTAGGGATGGACAATAAATGCTGACCTAGCCAGCGTTGCCCACATTCCCTGAATGAATAAGAAAGAGTTATTGAAGAGCAATGACTAGCAATCCTGGCTCCATTTCACTTTCCTAATCCAGAGACACTGTGCTGATCACAGCGTCGTTCCTGCTACCCCAGCTGGGTGTAGTTAACGGCACAGGCCTCAACTTATTACTTTCTAGTAAATTCGGTTTTGGTTTCATCATCTTTATCAGTTCAGTCATCAGAGAAATCAGACTGATGCTTTATTCAACACCGGAATCCTTTGATTAGCTCTATTTGTATCTCAGGAGAATGTCCATGAATTGCTACAGCATCAGTGAAGTGATCTACAGCCCAATGCTTCAGTTAGGCAATTCATTTCAAACACTAAAGTCTTTTAACTGTAGAAGGGCCAACGTTTATTAATCTATTAATGCAAGTGTAGTATGTGAAGTTTCAGAAAATTGGAATTTATTAGCTGGTTTAATTTTAATCTGTTTTATTTCTGAAAGAGGAATTTCACTCCCATTTGAGTTCTATAGACCTGAGAACCTTTTCTGAGCATTTCCGAAATGAAGTTGTAATGGAGCTTTAAGTTCAAATGTGAATTGGTCTTTGTTTAAATTTCTTGACAATTCCCTGAAATATTGAGATGGTAGATAGCTGTATTTATTTTTAAAACCTTTGAAGGTTGCCTTAAGGGGATTTGACTGTATTGCTGCCCACTTACTTAGAGTAATTACTTCACTGAAACAGGAACTGTTTTGTCTTATAAATGCCAACAAGGAGCTGAAATGAGACGTTTTGTTTTAACTTGCAGATGTCAATGAATGTGCTGATCCAGTCAATTGCATCAATGGATTATGTGTCAATACACCGGGTAATTACCTGTGTAACTGTCCCACTGATTTTGAGCTTAATCCAACAGGAATTGGATGTGTTGGTAAGTGATTAATTTAAGCAGCCACGTATGAAAGCTTAAGAATTGGTTTCTGTCAATGTATAACATATTCATATTTCCTATGTATGGGAATTCTTTGCAATTTACTGTAAATAATTTCCTGAAAGAATTCCAGAAATAATGACACAAATCTCCTTCTGTGATTCAGGACTATGATATTCAATCATTTCCAAATAGCAGGAAATTCTATAATTTTATTTTGAAAATAACTAAAATTATTGAAAGATAAATCTGTGCTATTGCAGTTTCTCTAATTCCTAACAGAATCGTACAGCACAGAAACAGACCCTTCAGCCCAACTCGTCCATGCCGACCAGGTTTCCTAAACTGAACTAGCCCCAGTTGCCAGCACCTGGCCCATATTCCTCCAAACCTTTCCTATTCATATACCCATCCAGATGCCTCTTAAAACATGTAATTGTACCAGCCTCCACTACTTCCTCTGGCAGCTCATTCCATACACGCACCACCCTCTGTGTGAAAATGTTGCCCCTTAGGTCTCTTATATCTTTTCCCTCTCACCTTAAACCTATGCCCTCTAGTATTGAACTCCCCTACCCTGAGTTCTGGCTGAAATGTTAACTCTATTTTTCTCCCCACTGATGCGGCTAGACCTGCTGAGTTTCTCCTACAATTTATCAGTCACATCACTTCAGTTCATCTCACAATTATTCTTCTAACTATTGTCTATTCTGAATAACATTTGTCACAAGGAGAAGTCATTTGTAAGTGGCTCTGAATACCTACCTTGGCTATTCAACTTATTCAAGCCCCTCATGATTTTATAAACCGTTATAAGGTCATCCCTCAGCCTCCTGTTAAGAATATCAGAGCTTGACATATAATGTGGTTGTGTCCTAGTTACCTAAACTATCCCATTGTGTATATATTGAACAAATTGTTAGAAGAATAGTTGGAATGCCCTGCCTGCAACAGTAATAGACTCGCCAACGTTAGGGGCATTTAATTGGTAATTGGATAAACATATGGATGAAAATGGAATTGTGTAGGATAGATGGGCTTCAGATTAGTTCCACAGGCCGGCACAACATCGAGGGCCGAAGGGCCTGTACTACGCTGTAGTGTTCTATATTCTATGTTCTAAGATACCTAGAAACTGCATTTTTTTTTAACCACAAGTCAAATCTCACAATTCAAAGACCTCATAATAACAAGTTTCATTCACAATCTCCTGGGTGTCACTGGGACAGCAGTCCATGGGTCAGGAAATTCCTCAGAGCTGTTCTGGTTTCCTATTCTGGAAATGCAATGGAGACCCAATGTAATTACACAGTTGAAGTTTCCACTACAGTTTTGGCAAAGTTACTCCAACAGAGTAGGGATAACAGTGAGGAATTTCTGGATCATTATCTTTGCTGCACAACTGGGTTCCGCACAAAAAGCTTTTCTGGGTTTCCTTATCCCCTCAGTTGTTTTCCTTTTTCTCTTGATAGAGATCTCCCTTTTGCTACAGTATATTTCACTTGTCCCAAACTCCCTCTAGTTCCTTGCCCAAATGGTTATTTTTGACATGTGACTTTGATAGTAGTTTATTTGATTGTAGGTCTGTTATAACAGGGTCCTATTCCGTCCTGACAGTTGTCCACAAGAGTGTAGTTTTCACTGGTAGCTCGCAGATGAATGATCAGGAACCGGAACACCAATATGTTTTTCGCTTCCCTGACCCTAAAATAGTGAGGTCAATTGTAACCCCCTTCTTGCTACTGTAACTGATATAT
Organism: Chiloscyllium plagiosum; assembly: GCF_037043375.1. Taxonomy (NCBI): domain Eukaryota; kingdom Metazoa; phylum Chordata; class Chondrichthyes; order Orectolobiformes; family Hemiscylliidae; genus Chiloscyllium; species Chiloscyllium plagiosum. The sequence continues at coordinate 2,456,273 of NW_028270140.1, forward strand.
TAGCATAGATGGAGGGAATGAAAACCAGAACACCCCTACACTTTCCCAAATGTGTTATACATTGAGTCCAACAGCAGTAAATAGTATCAAAAGGTGACCAAGAATCATTAATGACTGTTTTCACCAAGGTTTAAAATTGCCAAACAGTCCTTTGAAAATTCCAGTTGCATTTATCTGCATGACCCCCCTCGAAGCAGTTAGCAGCAGTGCAATAATTTGATAATCTCTAACCAATTTCTATTAATTCTGTGTGAGCAATTACTGTAACTGTCACTGCTGCAACTGATGTCACTAAAGTTTCACTGAAACCTGGCTTCAATATTTTTCCAGTCTGCGCTAGAGATATGTTATAATTCAATGGTTAAAATTGGTAATGTCCAAAAATTGCAATATCACAAGTCAGTTTTGTTTATTCTTTATTCATTAATTGTGGTCCTTAAGAAAACATTTATGCTGAGTCACATCAATTTAAGAAAACAAAGAATTGTGAATGTTGGAAATCTGAAAGAAAGACAGAAATTTCTGGACAAACTCGGCAGGTCTAGCAACAACTATGGAGAGAATTTAGAGTTAATGTTTCGGTTCAAGTGACTCTTCTGACTAAAAGAAGTTTCACTGGATCTGAAACGTACATAGAACATAGAACATTACAGCACAGTATAGGCCCTTCGGCCCTCGATGTTGCGCCAACCTGTGGAACCAATCTGAAGCCCATCTAACCTACACTATTCCATTTTCATTCATATGTTTAACCAATGATAATTTAAATGCCCTTAAAGTTGGCAGGTCTACTACTGTTGCCAGCAGTATGATCCATGCTCCTACTACTCTCTGATTAATGAAGCTACCTCTGATATCTGTCCTATACCAATTACCCCTCAATTTAAAGCTATGTCACTTCGTGCTAACCATCACCATCTGAAGAAAAAGGCTCTCACTGTCTACCCTATCTAACCCTCTGATTATATTAAGTCACCTCTCAACCTTTTTCTCTCTAACGAAAACAGTATCAAGTCCCTCAGCCTTTCCTCATACAATCTCCCCTCCATACCAGGCAACATCCTAATAAATCTCCTCTGAACCCTTTCCAAAGTTTCCACATTCTTCCAAAATGTGGTGACCAGAACTGTATGCAATACTCCAAGTGCGGCTGCACCAGGGTTTTGTACAGCTACAGCATGACCTCATGGCTCCGACACTCAATCCCTCTCCCAATAAAATCTAACAACACCGTATGCCTTCTTAACAACCCTATCAACCATGGTGGCAAGTTTCAGGGATCTGTGTACACGGACACCGAGATCTATCTGTTCATCTACACTACCAAGAATTTTATCATTAGCCCAGTACTCTGTATTCCTGTTGCTCCTTCCAAAGTGAATCACCTCACACTTTGCCACATTAAGCTCCATTTGCCACCTCTCAACCCATCTCTGCAGCTTATCTATGTCCGTCTGTAATCTGCAACCTCCTTCAGCACTATCCACAACTCCACTGACCTTAGTGTCATCCACAATTTTACTAACCCATCCTTCTACACCCTAATCCAGGTAATTTATAAAAATGATAAAAGTGGCCCCAAAACAGATCCTTGTGGTACACCACTAGTAGCTGAACTCCAGGATGAACATTTCCCATCAACAACCACCCTTTGTCTTCTTTTAGCTAGCAAATTACTGATCCAAACCACTAGATCACCCTCAATCCCATGCCTCCGTATTTTGTGCAATAGCCTACCGTGGGGAATCTTATTAAATGCCTTACTGAAACCCATATACACCACATCAACCGCTTTACCCTCATCCACCTGTTTGGTCACCATCTCAAAGAAATGTAAACCGTTTGTCTCTCCACGGATGCTGCCAGCCCTGTGGAGTTGCTCCTGTGATTTCTGAGTCACGTCACTTCAATTCATCTCATCATTATTGTTTTAACTATTGACGATTCTGAATAATTTTTGTAACTTCGAGGAACTATTTATTTTTAGCTCTGAATGCCTTAAATATTAGGTTTAACACTATTCATTTATATCAGGCAATTGATACAGAGATTTAATAGTGCTCCTGTTTTTACAGTTTTAACAACAGGAAGATTGTGAACAAATTGAGGAAGTTGTGTTGAGACTGATTCCATAAACTTCATTTATATGGTTTGAAACTCCATACCAATGACCTCCTCTGTTAAAATTTGCTATACCATAAGACCATAAGACCATAAGACATAGGAGCGGAAGTAAGGCCATTCGGCCCATCGAGTCCACTCCGCCATTCAATCATGGCTGATGGGCATTTCAACTCCACTTACCCGCATTCTCCCCGTAGCCCTTTATTCCTTGTGACATCAAGAATTTATCAATTTCTGCCTTGAAAACATTTAGCGTCCCAGCCTCCACTGCACTCTGTGGCAATGAATTCCACAGGCCCACCACTCTCTGGCTGAAGAAATGTCTCCGCATTTCTGTTCTGAATTTACTCTCTCTAATTCTAAGGCTGTGTCCATGGGTCCTAGTCTCCTCACCTAACGGAAACAATTTCCTAGCATCCACCCTTTCCAAGCCATGTATTATCTTGTAAGTTTCTATTAGATCTCCCCTTAATCTTCTGAACTCCAATGAATACAATCCCAGGATCCTCAGCCGTTCCTCATATGTTAGACCTACCATTCCAGGGATCATCCGTGTGAATCTCCGCTGGACACGCTCCAGTGCCAGTATGTCCTTCCTGAGGTGTGGGGACCAAAACTGGACACAGTACTCCAAATGGGGCCTAACCAGAGCTTTATAAAGTCTCAGTAGCACAACAGTGCTTTTATATTCCAACCCCTTGAGATAGTTGACAACATTGCATTCGCTTTCTTAATCACGGACTCAACCTGCATGTTTACCTTTAGAGAATCCTCAACTAGCACTCCCAGATCCCTCTGTACTTTGGCTTTACGAATTTTCTCACCGTTTAGAAAGTAGTCCATGCTTGTATTCTTTTTCCCAAAGTGCAAGACCTCGCATTTGCTCACATTGAATTCCATCAGCCATTTCCTGGACCACTCTCCCAAACTGTCTAGATCCTTCTGCAGCCTCCCCACTTCCTCAGTACTACCTGCCTGTCCACCTAACTTTGTATCATCAGCAAACTTCGCTAGAATGCCCCCAGATCATTAATATATAATGTGAACAGCTGTGGCCCCAACACTGAACCCTGCGGGACACCGCTTGTCACCGGCTGCCATTCCAAAAAAGAACCTTTTATCCCAACTCTCTGCCTCCTGTCAGACAGCCAATCCTCTATCCATACCAGTAGCTCACCTCGAACACCATGGGCCCTCACCTTGCTCAGCAGCCTCCCGTGTGGCACCTTATCAAAGGCCTTTTGGAAGTCTAGGTAGACCACATCCACTGGGTTTCCCCGGTCTAACCTACTTGTCACCTCTTCAAAGAACTCCAACTGGTTTGTCAGGCACGACCTCCCCATACTAAATCCATGTTGACTTGTTCTAATCCGACCCTGCTCTTCCAAGAATTTAGAAACCTCATCCTTAATGATGGATTCTAGAATATTACCAACAACCGAGGTTAGTCTAATTGGCCTATAATTTTCCATCTTTTGCCTTGATCCTTTCTTGAACAAGGGGGTTACAACAGCGATCTTCCAATCATCTGGGACTTTCCCTGACTCCAGTGACTTTTGAAAGATCTCAACCAACGCCTCCGCTATTTACTCAGCCACCTCCCTCAGAACTCGGGGCCAGGAGATTTATCAATTTTAAGACCTTTTAGCTTTTCTAGCACTTTCTCTTTTGTAATGGCAACCATACTCAACTCAGCCCCCTGACTCCCTTGAATTGTTGGGATATTACTCATGTCTTCCACTGTGAAGACTGACGCAAAGTACTTATTAGGTTCTCCAGCTATTTCCTTATCTCCCATCACTAGGTTTCCAGCATCAGTTTGAAGTGGCCCAATGTCTACTCTTGCCTGTCGTTTGTTTCTTATGTATTGAAAGAAACTTTTACTATCATTTCTAATATTACTGGCTAGCCTACCTTCATATTTGATCCTCTCCTTCCTTATTTCTCTCTTTGATTTCCTCTGTTTGTTTTTGTAGCCTTCCCAATCTTCTGATTTCCCAGTGCTCTTGGCCACTTTATAGGTTCTCTCTTTTTCTTTAATACATTTCCTGACTTCCTTTGTCAGCCATGGCTGTCTAAGCCCTCCCCAGATAATCTTTCTCTTTTTGGGGATGAACCTCTGTACAGTGTCCTCAATTTTACCCACAAACTCCCGCCATTTTTGCTCTACTGTCTTTCCTGCTAGGCTCTGCTTCCAGTCTATTTTCGTCAGTTCCTCTCTCATGCCCTCATAGTTACCTTTATTTAACTGTAACACCATTACATCCGATTTTGCCTTCTCTCTTTCAAACTGCAGACTGAACTCTACCATGTTATGATTGCTGCTTCCTTAGTGTTCCCTTACTTTAAGATTTTTTATAAAGTCTGGTTCATTACATAGCACTAGGTCCAGAATAGCCTGCTCCCTTGTGGGCTCCATGACAAACTGTTCCAAAAAGCCATCCTGTAAGCATTCCATGAATTCCCTTTCTTTGGATCTACTGGCAACATTATTTACCCAGTCCGCCTGCATATTGAAGTCTCCCATGATCACTGTGACCTTGCCTTTCTGACATGCCTTCTCTAATTCCCGGTACATGTTGCACCCCTGGACCTGACCACTGTTAGAAGGTCTGTACATAACTCCCACTATGGTTTTTTTGCCTTTGTCGTTCCTCAATTCCACCCACACAGACTCCACATCATCTGACGCTATGTCATTCAGCACCATAGATTTAATTTTGTTCTTAACTAACAAGGCAACCCCGCCCCCTCTGCCCACCTCCCTATCTTTTCGATAAGTTGAAAACCCTTGGATGTTTAACTGCCAGTCCTGACCCCCCTGTAACCACGTCTCTGTGATGCCTACCACATCATAATCATATACAGTGTGCAGTTGAACAAAAAGTAATAAATGTGTAGACTATTTTACATGATGCAAAAGTTTTTCCGAAGTTATTCTCATGTTTATTTTTCGTAGATACTCGTGTTGGAAACTGCTTCTTAGAATATGGCCAGCGAGGTGATGGAGGTCTGTCCTGCAGTGTCGATATTGGTGTTGGAGTCACACGGGCCTCCTGTTGTTGTTCTCTGGGAAGTGCCTGGGGTAACCCTTGTGAAATCTGCCCTGATGTCAATACAAGTATGTACACTCTTTAACAATGCATTTGTAAATGAAATAAAGAAAGAAAGTAAATAGTTGTCCCTCAAAAGTAGAGGTAGACCTTATAATGAAGTTTAAGAAAATGGCAGAGAATTTAAACAAATACATTTCATCTGTCTTTACCATAAAAACACATGTGTATATGCTCGAAACCTTGTTAGATTTTTGAGATGTTAATAAAGAGAGTGGACACACGGCAGGCAGTGGGTGTTTTTATCTTGATTTTGAAAAGTACTTCAATAGGGTATCACATGATTGATTAATGTACGATGTAGAGTTCGGGGATAGTGACAGAATAGCTTGTTGATTGGCATCCAAATCGAAAGCAGAGCGTGCAAACAAAGCATACTTCTTCAGTGATGAGCATCCAACAAGGATCAATGCAAAACCTACTGCTATTCCCAGTTTACATTAATGATACGGACTGATAATAAATACCAAGGTGACCTGTTTTCAAATACAGGAAGACAATATTAAATTTCAAGGAAAATTATTGCTGCAGATAAAGGTGAGGTTATATATTTTTGAAAGAAGAATGGAAAGGTTGCATTATTTGGAAATGTTTGTCTAGGTGTGATAGAGGAACACTGTGATCTGGGAGTATAAATACATCAATCACTGAAAGTTGCACCGACAGATTAGCAAAGGCCATGAAAAATTAGCAAACCAGGCACTAAGCTTTCTTTCTATATGGGATGTTATGCTAAGCCTCTATTGGGATTGTGTGCTCGCCTCCCATCAGATTTGAAACAGGGAGAAGGTGGCTCATACACTCTCTCTGTTTATCCACCTGCCACTGACCAGCCTAAATGTCCATGCAGAGTGAGGATGGTGTCAGTCCAGAGCTATTGAGATCCTTTAGTGGCTACCAAAAGGCCTTATCTTGCTACCACCTGTATCTGACCCATAGCTGGGGATGCCTGACCTTGGACTACTCTGGGTTGTTCAGAACAGTGGGACCAACAGTAATTGAAGCAAACTCAGACTGCTGGGACCACAATGTTGCTGACTATCCACCCTGATGGTGTCCTCCCACCAAGACAGGCATGAGATTGCCATGCAGTAGCGATCAAGCTCATCAGGTGGCCTCCCACTCCACTATCTAGCTGGTGTTGGTGGGTGAGCATATTTTTTTAGATTAGATTACATAATAAGATATATAAGGTATAGTGGTGTTGTCCCAGCAACATGTTGACAAGCAACATGAGTTCGACTGGGACAACACTACTATTATAAGACAAGCCAAACAGAGAACAGCCAGGGAATTCCTAGAGGCATGGCACTCATCCACAGATTCAATCAATAAGCACATCGACCTGGACCCAATATACCGGCCACTGCAGCGGACAGCTGGAACTGACAACTGGAAGCGGCAGAGACAAACCACTATAAATGCTGGAGGAAAGATCACAGAAGCGCTTCACAGGAGGCTCCCAAGCACTGAAGATGTCGCCTAGACAGGGGACGAAACGTCTGCAACACAAATTCCCAGCTCGGCGAACAGAACCACAACAAAGATTATCTAAGATTACATAGAGATCTTGATCAATTGGATCAATGCACTGAGGGCAACATTTTCACACTGACGGTGGTTTGTATGTGGAATGAGCTGCCAGAGGAAGTGGTAGATGCAGATACAGTTGCAACATTTTAAATACATTTGGACAGGTACCATGAATAGGAAAGGTTTAGAGGGATATGGGCCAACGCAGACAAATGGGACTAGTTTCTTTTGGGAAACTTGGTCGGCATGGATGAGTTGGACTGAAGGGTCTGTTTCTGTGCTGTATGACTCTGTGACATTTAACACATCACTAAGATATTCTCATATGAAATTGATTTGTTACTTTCACGGAATAATTTCAATTCTTTTCCATCCAACTTTGGATTTATGAAAATTAACCATAATATTTTGATCTGTTGTACTCTAAAATACTCAGCTTGGATTGCATATAAACCACAAAGGAAGACATTAATACAGGAAGTTGTACTGAGTTCACCATTTCCTGAAATGACAACATTTAATTCCTATGTTATTTATATTCACAGCTGAATACAAGACACTTTGTCCAGGGGGTGAAGGATTTAGACCCAACCCCATCACTGTCATCTTAGAGGGTAAGTAATGTGGATAAGTTTAGTCTTGTATTCCTACACAGCCTGCAGCTCCCTCATACCCAGTAACTTGCCCATCTGCAGATCCCCCTTCTCTGTTAAGCTAGAGTTCACAAAGTGCCAGTATCTGAGTTGATGGTTATACACGTGAGACTCAGTGTTAAAGTGTCCCTTTCATTATTCTCTTGCTCCACTTGAGTCTCCAGCTTCCATGATAGTGCTTTACCATGAGGCATTCTTGAATAAATGAAAGATTAAAGGTTGGGTTGATGGAACGAGGAAACTCAAAAGGTATGTGCTTACACCTCAACAGTTTATTAATTAAAGATATTGCGGGATAAGGAGGAACGTGAATATGTGCATCGGGGCAGAACATATCTCCATCCTCTGTGACTTCAGCTTTATTCATGGCCAAACTAATGATAACCAGCATCAAGATGGGAGAATTTACCACTGTATTCCTCTCTACGGTTCAGTGACACCTCCAATTATTGGCCAGCTTGCCCCTGATGCAAGAGTGAGGAGAGTGTGTCAGGGAGTCAGCTGTGGTGCATTTCGATATTCTGTCTCCCATGGTTGAATATTTAGCAGGGCGTGCACGCACAGAGAGAGGTGAGAGCTTGAGGCTTGCTAGAAAGTGAGGTGCGAAGGGTAACATATAAAAAAAGACTATGTTTGGCTCACATTTGATAGGGAATGTGTTGCTGGAAAAGCGCAGCAGGTCAGACAGCATCCAGGGAACAGGAGAATCGACGTTTCGGGCATAAGCCCTTCTTCAGGAATGGGGAAAGTTTGTCTAGCAGGCTAAGATAAAAGGTAGGGAGGAGGGACTTGGGGGAGGGGCGTCGGAAATGTGATAGGTGGAAAGAGGTCAAGGTGAGGGGATAGGTGGAAAGAGGTCAAGGTGAGGGGATAGGTGGAAAGAGGTCATTCCCCATTCCTGAAGAAGGGCTTATGCCCGAAATGTCGATTCTCCTGTTCCCTGGATGCTGTCTGACCTGCTGCGCTTTTCCAGCAACACATTTCCAGCTCTGATCTCCAGCATCTGCAGACCTCACTTTCTCCTCACATTTGATAGGGTTTGATGGAGGCTTGTGAAGGGTGAGAGCTGGGGAATTGAGCAGTGTCTGATGTTAATGGCTCATTTGTAAGATAATGACATGTGAAGCTGAAGTCACTAATCGCTCATGTGAAGTCATTAAGCTTTTTTGCAGCACTGCATTCAGGTTCCCAGTGTTAGACAACTAAGATGGCTGACAATGACTGTCTACTCGCACTGCTTCCATGTTTATGTCCCACACCACCCCCACCAATGCTGCATCACACTACCTTGGACCACACACTATGGTCTGGTCCATCATTCCCATTTCTACTTTGGTTCAGAATCTCTCCAACAATGCCTTCCATCATGTGATGAAGCCAGAACATATATGGCTTTAAGGTACATTCAGCATCATAATCCTGTGCTTATTTTAAGGACAATCAACATTTTAGCTCATTGTCCATGGAACTACAAAAATACATTCTCATTTACATTTACATTTACATTCTCAAGCAGGAACATGAAAGTGGTGCAGAAGAGATGGCAGTGTCCTGCTTAACACCATTTGTTCAGAATAGCTGTAAATAAAGACTTTTCAGATAATTCTTGTGCAACCAGAAAAAGCATTCACGCCTTACCTGGCTCCACAAACAAATTCTCACTCCTGCCTTAGTGTCCATCTCTCAAATGGTTCCACTTCTGGTTTGGATTTAGGATGACCATCAGATTTAGAATCTCTACAGCATGGAAGCAGGCCATTCAGCCCATCAAGTCCACACCAACCGTCCCACCCAACCCCCCCCCCAACACATTGTAACCCTGCATTTCCCATGGCTAATCACATAGCCTGCACTCTGTCGACAATTTAGCACGGCCAATTCATTAACCTGCACATCTTTCAACTGTGACAGGAAACCCACGCAGACACGGGGAGAATGTGCAAATTCCACACAGACAGTCGCCTGAGGCTAGAATTGAACCAGGGTCCCAGGCGCTGTGAGGCAGCAGTGCTGACCACTGAGCCACCGTGCCTCCCTGAAATGCTTTGATCAAATCTGGCAGCCTGTCCCAATTATGCAGATGAAACATATTCATGGAAATGGTTCCAATCTCATGCTGAGTAAATTAACAAGCAGCAATGTGCTCCTTCCCAAATCAGTTCAGACCTGACACAATCTCCTTTCTGCCTGTTGATGACATTGGACTCTGTCAGTTGAACATGGAGTGGAGGGCACTGCTTTGGTGAGGTGATGTCCCTTGGGAATGATTCTCTGTTCATACTTTGTTTCTCAGATATTGATGAATGCCAGGAGTTGCCAGGATTGTGCCAAGGTGGGAACTGTGTCAACACATTCGGCAGTTTTCAGTGTGAATGCCCGGCTGGTTATTACTTAAATGACGAAACCCGGATCTGTGAAGGTAAGGTACAGGACGTAGCTGAAGGAGTGGACATTACTTAAAACATTTCAATTGAAAGCATGTTCTTTGAAACAAAATGTCGAAAGCAGTTGATTAAAAGGGTGGTGGGTGGTAATGTGGGATTGAGGGTAATAGCAGTGGAACAATATTAAGTAACTGAAGTAGACATCATATTCCTATAATAAAATAATCCCTTGTACCTTCACAGACACTGATGAATGTGTCACCCACCCTGGTATCTGTGGACCTGGGACATGTTACAACACCTTGGGTAACTACACTTGTGTTTGCCCTCCAGAGTACATGCAGGTCAATGGGGGAAACAACTGCATGGGTGAGTCTGACTGATCATTAATACCTAAAAATTAGTGAATTTACCGTGCGAGTCCTGTGAACAAGTGTCTGATTAAACACTTTCCCTTCTGCAGTTTTTCTCAAGAAAATGCTACAGAAACCAGTGCATTACACTTTAATGGCTGGAGTGAAGCTTTGCTATTATAGTTGTCAAGGAGATAATCAGTGATCCTGCTTAACTTTTCAGGTTCACAGCCTATACTCTCAAATCATTCCAAATGTGAAGTCATGTCTCGACTGCAGTGCCAATTATCTGAGGCTGGATGAATGTCATCTCAGGAAGCAAAATCAAGACAGTTGTTCATGAGATTAGAACTTCTAAACCTTCCCTAAAATACTTCTAATGTGTACAATATCTGAATTTTACACATCCGATAGTATTTAAAGATTAGATTAGACTAGATTACATACAGTGTGGATCAAACATGGGTATATAGGAAACATGAAGCAACTTATCAAGAAGTTTCAGAGAGATACACACAGTTACAATCTTAATTAATGTTGTAGTTCTACACTGTTATAACATTTGTACATGAGAGATTTAACAAAGTGTGCTTGCTTTTCAAATTGCGTGAGAAATGTTACTTTTCTTGTTGTATAATGTCAGAGACTGCATTCCCAAATCAGAACAATGCATCTTCATTCCCTGGAAAAGGAGTTCCAAGTAGAAATAAAATTCCTCCTCAGTGTGTTTAAATAATTGAAATTAATTATAATCTTCACCACTTGCACACACACCACATTCACTCTGCAAAGAAAGGTAACAGTTATCGTTACCATTAGCATCAGTTGTGGAGGCATTACTTTTAAACTTTAAAATTGTCGAGGCAACACAGTAAACGTGCCAGCTCTTGTGGCCCAGTCTAGTGGTACTTCAGTAAATTTGCTTCTTGTTAATCCTCATTATTTATCAAATCAGGAATTTGTTTTAATAGTTTATTCACAAGGTGTCAAAATGGAGCTCTGAAATGAGAAAGAAAAGAATGAAACCAATAATCAAATCTCGCTGTGAATTCAGAAGTATTTTCCTAACTAATCTGTTCAGAGATATTATTGCACATCACTGGAGCAGAATGGGACTTGAACTCAGACCTCCTAGTTCAGAAGTATGGACACTACACTGTGTCACAAGAGCCGCCTTACTGTGAATTTATTTTGTTCTTCATTCATCCAGAACGGCTCTTACACACAATTGATTATATTTTTCCCATCACCAAATTAGCACTGGAATTTTTCATCAGTTAACTACCACCAGTAAATCACCCATGTTTCCAGTTGAATCTTTGACATCCGAAACCCATGATGATTGAAATAGATCACCAAAGGTGAGGAGAGGTAGGGAGAGAGGGAGGGGTCTAAATTAAAATGGAGTTGGAAGGAAAGAGACAGCACTGCATCCCCTGTGGTGTCCTCTACTCTCTAAAGGCATTGCAAGGAGAGATGGACACCCTGTGCTCCATCTCCAGTGTCACCCGGGCATGTATGTACCCATGGAAAAGGGGCAGGCAGTCAGCAGGGATGACCCCTTCCAGGGACCTCTGCTTGGACATGATCAAAGGCAATCTGGCCAGGCCCAGGAGCAGACCCACAAGAAGGTCACAACCAATATACACCAGTCTATGGCCTCACAATACCACAAATAACCAGTCAGGCTGGGCGTCCATAAACCACCACCAACTGTGGTTATATGGGACTGCTGCATGCAGCACTCTCCATCCTAGGTCCCCAAGAGAAAATGGGAGGATTCCTTCCCTGGAGGATCCCCAACACCCGACAGCAATAACACACCCTGCTGTGCACGGCCAGTGGACATACAAGTCGAGGGCAGATGGTCTACAGCAGTGACTGTACAGGAATGACCTCCACACAAGGAGGAAGCAATGAGAGTATTACTATGAGGCAGACCAGGCTCCTGAAGGAGGTTCAGGATCTGGGCCAATGTGAAATTCTGTCCGAGCAAGGAGAGGCAGAGACAGGATTCCACCGCACATGTGAGCATCCTCCAGCTGGTGCACGGAATCAGGTCAGAGCGCCCGCGGTTTTCAGGCGACGGATGACATTAGCCATGAGCTGTATATCCACTATCTCCCTGCCAACCAGTTCCCATGGCAACATCCAGCCCAGTCCTCCCCCACCCAGCCTCCAGCTGAGACCCTTTCACCCAGGCCCAAACTCAGATCCTGCCACCCAACCCCAAACCCAGACCCTGTCACCCAGCCCCCAGCCCAGACCCTGAAAACCAACCCCAAACCCTTGACTCCATCACCCAGCCCCCAGCCCAGACCCTGAAACCCAGCCCCCAGCCCAGACCCTGCCACCCAGCCCCAAAGCCAGACCCTGAAACCCAGCCACCAGCCCAGGCCCTGTCACCCAGCCCCCAGCCCAGACCCCGTCACCCAGCCCCCAGCCCAGACCCTGAAACCCAGCCCCAAACCCAGACCCTGTCACCCAGCCACCAGCCCAGAGCCTGAAACCCAGGCCCAAACCAGACCCCATCACCCAGCCCCCACCCAAACCCTGAAACCCAGCCCCAAACCCAGACCCCGTCACCCAGCCCCCAGCCCAGACCATGAAACCCAGCCCCCAGCCCAGACCCGGAAACCCAGCCCCCAGCCCAGACCCCATCACCCAGCCCCCAGCCCAGACCATGAAACCCAGCCCCAGCCCAGACCCCATCACCCAGCCCCCAGCCGAGACCCCGTCACCCAGCCCCCAGACCAGACCCTGCCACCCAGCCACCAGCCCAGAGCCTGAAACCCAGCCCCAAACCAGACCCCATCACCCAGCCCCCACCCAAACCCTGAAACCAAGCCCCAAACCCAGACCCCGTCACTCAGCCCCTGAAACCCAGCTCCAAACCCAGACCCGTCACCCAGCCCCCAGCCCAGACCCTGAAACCCAGCCCCCAGCCCAGACCCTGTCACCCAGCCCAGACCCTGTCACCCAGCCCCCAGCCCAGACCCCGTCACCCAGCCCCCAGCCCAGACTCTGAAACCCAGCCCCAAACCCAGACCCCGTCACCCAGCCACCAGCCCAGACCCTGAAACCCAGCCTCAAACCCAGTCCCTGTCACCCAGCCCCCAGTCCAGTCCCCGTCACCCAGCCCCCAGCCCTGACCCTGAAACCCAGCCCCAAACCCAGACCCCATCATCCAGCCCCCAGCCCAGACCCGGAAACCCAGCCCCCAGCCCAGACCCCATCACCCAGCCCCCATCCCAGACCATGAAACCCAGCCCCAGCCGAGACCCCATCACCCAGCCCCCAGCCGAGACCCCGTCACCCAGCCCCCAGCCCAGACCCTGCCACCCAGCCCCAAACCCAGACCCTGCCACCCAGCCCCCAGCCCAGACCCTGCCACCCAGCCCCCAGCCGAGATCCTGCCACTCAGCGCCCTGCCCAGATCTCACTACCTAGCCCCCAGCCCAGATCTCACTACCCAGCCCCAAACCCAGACCCTGTCAGCCAGCCCCCAGCCCAGACCCTGTCACCCAGCCCCCACCCGAGACCCTGTCACCCAGCCCCCAGCCCAGATCCTGCCACCCAGCCCTGATCTCACTACCCAGCATTGCCCTGATTGTGCTGCTATGGCCAGGGCCTTCCCCCTTGCCAGCCACTCGAGCCAGTGATGGTGGAGGTATCAATTCCTTAGCAGTGAGCAGTGAGCCTCTAATGCTAGCTGCTGCTCCTGACGGTGGGAAAACTCAGTGTGAGTTAGCTGTGTTTGTGACAAACCCAGGAGTAAGGGTCAAAGGGCCAGTACCACAGCATGGCGGCCACCAGCTAGTTTCTGACCAGCACGAGGCTCCTCTACAGAAATACTTGGAACAGACGTGTCCAGCAGCTGTGTACATATGTGAGAGTGTCTCTGGGGGAGAAGAAGCAAGCTGGGCAGGTCTGAGCTGTGCTTCACCAGCCTTGGCTAGAAATCAATTGACCAATCAATTGATTGAGAGACTTTGATCTCCAGCTCCTGCCAATGCACTGGCCAGGATTCCTCAGCCAGGCTGTGATAGATCTCAGATGGATGTTACCCCGGGTGAATCCCCATAACTCTTCTGGCATGGAGTCTACCCACTACAGACCGACCAGGAGTCTGGAACGTTAGGCCCAGTTGATCCTGGTAGAGTACACCACTCGCTGTTCACACATCCTCCCCAGGTCAGCTGGCTCAGTGAGTGGGAGGAGCATGTCGTCAGCCCAGACTGATGAATTGAACGGAGAGAAACTCCTCATGTTATCAGGTACAGAATTAGTTCAGATATTTCCTAAATTATCTGTTCTGAGACATTATTAAACCCCTCTGCAGATGGGACTTGAACCCAGGCTTCCTGGTCCAGAGGTGAGGACACTAGCACTGCACCATATGAGTCTTCCTGTGAATTTTTTTAATATATAAATCCAAAAGTGCTCTCACACACAACAAAATTTCTTTTCCCCATCACCAAATCACCCATGGTATTTGTTTTGTCTATTAATTACCATCAGTAAATCCCTGCATTTCCAATTGAATACTTTATGTATAAATCTTGTTAAGGGTGATGCAGACCACCAAAGGTGAGGGAGAGGTAGGGAGAGGGGGAGGGAGCTCAGTCCCTCACAGTGAATTTGTAGGTTGCTGTTTAATCCTTAGGACCAGGTGGACCTCATTGACTGTGAGATCCTTGATTGGGGTTGTTATTCTGGGCTGAAAATGTGTTGCTGGAACAGCACAGCAGGTCAGGCAACATCCAGGGAACAGGAGAATCGACGTTTCGGGCATAAGCCCTTCTTCAGGGTTGTTATTCTGGGCCAATCAGGAAGGCCTTGGATGACCATAAACAGAGGATTTTACCAACACCCTTGAGTTGTTCAGGGAGAGGTGGGCACCGCAGGGAGTGGAGTGCATTATTTCCCCCTCCAACTCTCTTTTGATTTAATCCCTGCCCTCCCCATCACTATTTGATCACACAGCATTGCCCTTTGATGTGAAGGGCACTGCTTGTCACTGGCCACTCGGGTGTTTCCTTTCTTCGTGGTGGTGGAAATTGAATAAAGATTCGTGCACCTTGTGTCTCTCACTGTGTCTCACACCTGCACACACACAACATGGGTGCTGGGGATAATATAAGCACCATTGAGGTTAGGCAAGTGGTGTAGAGAATTTGAAAAAAAGAAAAGATAAAAAATACACAGGGATTTAGAATCTCCTCAGTTCAGGGAGACTGACTCTGAGCTGGCTGGCCATAGTCAGTGTACTGTGCACATGTAAATAAAGGGGGACTGAGTGACAGGATAGCGGCCTTTGTGCAGTTACTTCAATCACAAATCTGTGAAGAGCCCTTGCCGTGCAGTGGTAGTGTTCCTATCTCTCGAGCAGGAGGCCTCAGTTCAAGTCCTTGCAATAGCATCTCTGAACAGGTTGGTTTAAAATATATATAAATTCAAGAATCTGTTAGCTAATTCCAGTTTTCTGTTAGAGTGATAAAATGAGAATTCCTAACATTTGACTTTAAAGCTAGGAGACTTAGCACTGAAATCAAAATGAAAATCTTTGACTTACTGTATGGGGAGGCAATGACCATGAGGTCTTATCACTGGACTGTTAATGGAGAGAGCCAGGGAATGTTCTAGCAACACAGGTTTGAATCCGGCCCTGGCAGATGGTGGGATTTGAACTCAATAAAAATCTGGAATTACAAGTCTAATGATGCCCATGAATCCATTGCCGATTATCAGGAAAATCCATCTGGTTCACTGATGGGAAGGAAATTACCATCCTTACCTGGTCTGGTCTACATGTGACTCCAGACCCACAGTAATGTGGTTGACTCCCACTGCTCTCTGGATAACTAAGGATGGGTTATAAATGCTGACCTAGAATCACCCTCATCCCATGATTGACCTAAAATAAATTCAACCAGACACTGATTCATAGTGGACAAATCACTTTGTTAAGCACAGGAAGTGATAAGAAACTGTATCACGTACTCTATAATCCAAGCTCTCAAAGGAACTTGTACCTCTCTTGGAATTTTCAGATATATTAATATTCAATAGAATGTTGGCAGTAAGTGAGAGAATGTCTGGCCAGAAAGTGCAAATGAGTTGGTATGTATTGATGTAAAGTCCAACCTAAATGTTCTACCATCAACAGGCAGCCAACAAATATAAGATCAGAAATATTTCAACAGATGTTTAGATATGATGCCAGACTTTAGATTTTCATACCATTTTTTATTTTTTCCAGACATGAGAAAGAGCTTATGCTATCGACACTACAACGAGACATGTGAGAATGAGCTGTCCTTCAACTTAACCAAAAAAATGTGCTGTTGTTCTTACAATGTGGGTAAAGGCTGGAACAAACCCTGTGAACCTTGCCCAACACCTGCTACATGTGAGTCTATAACCATTCGTACCACCTGGATTACTTTACTCACTCAATGAATGAAAGTAAAACATTCAGTTCAAAAAATTGTTGTCTTTTAAATAGGCTTAAACACATTTTACTTCATTGTAGTTCATTCATGTAGTTCATTTCTGTGTTGACAAGTTATTTAGCTCAGTTGGCTGGACAGCTTGCTTGCAATGCTGAATAATGCTAATAATCCCCCGCTATTGATCAGAAACTCTATCGAACTCACCACATAAATGCAACGGCTACAGGAGCATGTCAGAGGCTAAGAATACTGTGGCGAGTAACTCACCTCCTGACTCCCCAAAGCCTGTCCACCACCTGCAAGGCACAAGTCAGGAGTGTGATGGAATACTGCCTGGATGGGTACAGCTCCAACAACACTCAAGAAGCTTGACACCATCCAGCACAAACCAGCCTGCTTGATTGGCACCACATCCATAAGCATCCACTCCCTCCACCACCGATTCTGAGAAGCAGCAGTGTGTATACCTACAAGATGCATGACAGAAATTCACCAAAGATCTTCAGATAGTACCTTCCAAACCCATGGCCACTTACACCTAGAAGGACAAGGGCAGCAGATACATGGGAACACCACCACCTTCAATATCCCCTCCGAGCAGCTCACCATCCTGACTTAGAAATATACCGCCGTTCCTTCACTGTCATTGGGTCAAAATCCTGGAGTTCCCTCCCCAATGGCATTGTGGGTCAATGTGGACTACAACTCATCAATATCTTCTCTAGGAGCAACTGGGGACAGGCAATAAATGCTGGCCCAGCCAGCAACACTCACATCCCACAAAACGAATATATTTTAAAAAAACATCTGGTTTGAACAGAGTGCGACGATAGGTGCAGCCAATCTGCTCCCCCAGGGAGGGTTAGCAACTTAAACATTATAACAAGGCTGTGTGTGATATATTTAATCACCATTAATAAGGCCTTTCTCTCTTTTTTCCAAACAACTCTGCATGACGATTTTATTATGCCACCTCTGGAACAAGTGGGATTCAAACCCAGGCTGCCTGCTCCAGAGGGACGGGCATTACCAATGCACCACAAGAGTCCCTTTTAGTTGCACATAGGATTCAGTTATAGGGGCAGGATGAGGCCATTCCGCCCCTCAATGCTGTTTCACCACCATTCAATCCAAACCTCTCCCACCCTTTGTGTGTAAAGGTGCTTCCTAACATCTCTCCTGAACGGTCTGGCCCTGATTCTCAGACTATGCCCCGAGTTCTAGAATCCCCAACCAGTGGAAATAGTTTATCTTTATCTACCCTGTCTTTTCCTCTTAATATCTTGAAGACTTTGATCAGATCATTCCTTAAAGTTCTAAATTTTCATGAAAACAGGCCTAATTTATCTAATCTCATTCATAACTTAATCCCTGAAAGTCAGGTTTTGTAAACCTATGTTGTACTCCCTTCAGGGCCGATATATCCTTCCTAGGGTATGGTGCATAGATCTGCATCTGTTCACTAGATTCCTGCTATCATCTTCCTTTTCAGTTTTCTCCATGACCCTTCTGCCCTGCCCCATCTCCTTTTGATCTCTCTCCAATCTTTCTGACATCCCCAAACCACAATCCTCCAGGATTGGCTTCCTCCAGGCCTCCGTCTGCCTTTGTGCCTCCAATGTCCACCCAGCTCCAGATGCTGATCTTTTCCCCCAGTCTTTGGTCTTGCCTCAGTTTTCCAGCCCTTTCTCAACCACACTCTCCCAACTTATCCACAACCTGGGTGTGGCCCCGTGCTGAAGACTTTCCCACCCACGGGCCAGTCAGCCACCCAATCTGGTTGCTTACAGAAAAGAGATGGAAAGAAATGACTGCTAATCAAATCTTGCTGTTCAGTTTGGCAGGACTTGTGGGAAACCCCTTCTTCCAGGTTTCCCAAAGTCTCAGCAGCCCTGCCCCCACTCCCACCTCGCCTTCAAATCAAGATCCATCTCATTATTGCCAGATCTCTTTCCAAATTTCTCTGGGCTACACTCATTTCTATTCATTGTACACTTGTATCCTACTTTTCTTTTCAACAAGTCTATCGCGATATGTTTATAAATTTGTGAAATATTAGATACATTTATCAGGCTTTCCTGATGTTTTGAACTGACTGGTTATAAAGTGCAAAGTCACTTCTCAGGGATTCCAGACAGTGTTCTGAAAGGTGATGTATGGATTCCTGGTCTCAGTTTGTCACAAAGAAATGTACATAGTGTATTAAAATGAAATGAGTAATGGTACATTTTAGATGATTTACTAATACGATTGTGTGTTCTAGCTGAGTACCAGTTGCTGTGTGGAAACCAAGGCCCTGGCTTCACCATTGACTTTGAAACTGGGAAACCTGTTGGTAAGTACAAGCATTTTTTGTACTTGGGTCACGTATTCCTTCCAAGGTATTTGATTTTTGTTAGTATTTTTATAAAAATATTTGGAGAGAATCTGTGTTTAAATGTGAAACTCAAGCCCGAACCATATTTAATTCCCACCCCTAACAGTTGAACAATGCTGCAGTAATCAGACCTCTATGGATTTATTGTGTAACATCAGAAGTCCCATGACACCAGGTTATAGTCCAACAGGTTTATTTGAAATCGCAAGTTTTCAGAGCACTGCCCCTTCCTCAGGTGAAGTGATGAAGAAGTAGTGCTCCGAAAGCTTGTGATTTCAGATAAAACTGTTGAACTATAACCTGGTGTCTTGTGACTTCTGACCCCAGTCCACCTCAGTCCAACACCAGCACCTCCACATCATGAATATATTGTGTAGTGGTCCCAATTATTACATTCTGAAGATTTGATGTAAAGGAAGAAGTTGAGATAACAAGCATTAGGTTGATCAGAGAATAAACAAAACAACTTAGCCCCAATAATCACAATATTTATCAGTGGATGGGTTTCATTCAGATGTCCTTTTAACTCCCAAGCCAATTTTAACCTCTTCACTTCAGTGGAGGGTAACAATTGGGTGAAGTGTAAGACAAACATCTGGGATGGAAATATCTATTGCTGGAAGGAACAAGCTTGGAGATAAAAATGGCACCTCACTAGGCAGGCATCAAGATGGCCAAAACCCAACACTGGGATCTCCTCAATCCTGTGCCTCTGGGATCCCTGTGATCCTGTAACTCTGGAACCTCTGTGACCCTGTGACTCTGGGATCCCTGTGATCCTGTAACTCTGGAACCTCTGTGACCCTGTGACTCTGGGATCCCTGTGATCCTGTAACTCTGGAACCTCTGTGACCCTGTGACTCTGGGATCTTGGTGATCCTGGGATCGCTGTGATCCTGTGACTCTGGGGATGCTCTTCTTTTAGCTAGCATGCCATCCTCCATGACGCTGTTGAGGATAGGAATTGCTGCCATCTCACTGACCACCTTGCTGGGCAGGGTGTACACCCTTGGGGTTTTAATTTTGGGGAAGCCTCACCAGTGGCCTGCTTCACTCGTGTTTGTGTGAATCGATGTCTGTACAGGTTTCCCATCAGATTTCCAGCCAGCTGATGAAAAACCAAATTGCCCCACAAGTTCCGACCCACAATCCACACCCTCCCTTGCTGCTGCTGGGTTTATCAGTCTAAATCAGAGCATCAAGGTTTGAAAACACTGCAATTCAGATTTATACAGAACAGGCTTCAGAAAAGGTACATGGAAATTGAAAAAAATGTTGGCATTTCATTCATTTTCACTTGAATAAAGTTCTGTTTTCATTTTTAAATTTGCAGTCTAGCATGTTCAAAATATATTTTGGGGAAGTTGGATTTTTGTTTTTCATCTGTTATCACTTTCATGATAATGGCATCATTCTTTGATAATCCTTGGAGATTACATGTTTGTCATGAAATGACTACAGAGTTTTGAAGGAGTGGGTGGACAATCTGGTGGGTCAGACCTTGTTTCCCAGACATTGTGAGGCATAATGAACATGACAATGGCCTTAACTGTGGTTGTTTTTCCAACACAGATGGCTACTGAAACCCTGAATAATAGAGAAATTATTATTTTTAGTGGAAACAGGCCAAAAGGCCCAACAAGCCCACACCGACCCTCCAAGTATCCCACCCAGACTTATTTCCCTATTCTAGTACTCTACATTTCCCCTGACCACTGCACCTAACCTATGCATTCCTGAACACAATGGGCAATTTAGCATGGCTAGTTCACCTAACCTGCACATCTTTGGATTATGGTAGGAAACTCATGCAGACTCAGTGGGAATGTGCAAACTCCACACAGAGAACCACCTGAGACTGGAATCAAACCTGGGTCCCTCGATCTGTGAGGTAGTAGTGCTAACCACTGCACCACTGGGCCACCCAAATTATTGTCATTGGTTTTGCAATTACAAGGACATTAACTCAATGCAACATGAAAACAGAGCTAACTTTTGCTTTACTTCTTTAAAACCAGTAATTTAATGGGTAGGTGATGTTTGAATATAACAGTGTACAATTTATATTATTATTGATAAATTTGTGTGTATCATTCTATATTCTCTTCCAGTTCCAAATTTAGTTCGTTAGATATTTTCTCATGAAGACAATAGCTTTTTAAAAACAATTAGTCAATAAATAGAAAAGGTTTGTACTAAAATAAAACCAAGAACCGCAGATGCTGAGGATCTGAAGCAATAGCAGAAATTGCTGGAAAAACTCAGCAGCATCTGAGGAAAGAAGGGTCATTGGACCCAAAACAATAACTCTGTTTTCTTTCCACAGATGCTGCCAGACCTGCTGAGGTTTTCCAGCAACGTCTGTCTTGGTTAATGCAATCTGCTTTATGGAAATGATCTGATGAGAATGCTCCTTCTATGTGGTCAATGTATATATCTCTTTGATGTTCTCCCTCCAGTGACCAGATACTGTTAGATACAATGGTTTAGAATCAGATTGAATGCACTATTTCAATTAACTAATGAAGCTAAAGGCAGGAATATGGCAAAATGATCATAAAGTGTAGCTAGCACTGGAGCCATTTGTAACATTAGCAGCAGCCTGTGAGTAACAGGAGGCTAACAGAAGAAGGACTGGTTGAAAACCCTTACTCTGCTAGCTTCAAATGAAGGGTGGTGTTCTAAAATAGTTGGTGAAGGCAATTTCCAAAGGTGCCTTTACAATACCCAAACCAATATGCTGTCAGACATGTTTCTGATGCTGATTGAGCAGGGGACGGTGTTCCATTAGATAGTTCCGCACCAATTTGTTCAGAGATGATATAACACACCTCTGGAGCAGCTGGGACTTGAACATAAGCCTTCTGAATTGGAGGTAAGGACACTGCCACTGCACCACAAGAGTCTCAGAAGTTGGTCCCTCAAATTAGATGTGAAAATGAGTAACAACTGGGTCTGATTTCACCTGATGCCCTCCTTATGTAGATTGTTTTTTAATTTCACAAAAACCAAATCAATCCAGATGAAGCTATGTATTTTAATATAAATCTCAATGAATGATTGCATTGTATGTCTCTAATTATTAATTTCCTTACCACTAGATATCGATGAATGCAGAAAAATTCCAGGGATTTGTGCAAATGGTGTCTGTATCAATCAGATTGGCAGCTTTCGATGTGAATGTCCAATGGGATTTAGTTACAACGACTTGCTTCTCATCTGTGAAGGTATTGTCACGTTCATTATAAGATCCCACTTCAAATCGGTTTCTGCTATGTCTGACTTTCACATTACATACAATTGTGAGTTCTATTGCCTTATTTCATTTTTTTCGAGTGCTCTTGAGAAAGTGTTAGTGAACTGCCGACTTGAGTTCATGTGTTGTTCACTGCAGTTCATGTGTTGTTAGGAAGAGATTTGCAGGATCTTAACACAGTAAGGGAAGGAATGGCAAAATCATTCCAAATGGTATGTGGCTTGGAATGGGACCAGTCAGTGGGAGTGTTCCTCTGTATCTTTAGCCCTTGTCTGGAGGATACAGGTCACAGGTTTGGAAGGGGC
Source organism: Chiloscyllium plagiosum (assembly GCF_037043375.1). Classification (NCBI taxonomy): domain Eukaryota; kingdom Metazoa; phylum Chordata; class Chondrichthyes; order Orectolobiformes; family Hemiscylliidae; genus Chiloscyllium; species Chiloscyllium plagiosum. The sequence continues at coordinate 2,478,826 of NW_028270140.1, forward strand.
TGTTTAAGGAACCTGAGTAAGTTGTTGAAAGGTAAGTATTCTTGAATACTCTCCTGTTTAACCAAAACTAAAATGTATATATGTGTGAAAGACTTTAACAACCTAATGATTGATTATCAGCATTTCAGTTGCATTTAACAAATTTTCCTGTTCATTTTTTAGTTCTCTGTATACATGAAGATAAAATCTTAAAGATAATCAATCAATCTGCTTGGATAATTTGTTAACAGAAACTGTAAAATATGATCCAAATGTTTAATCAGTTTTTGACATATTTCAGCATTGTGTGCAATTCCAAAACCATATTTTACACATGAAACATAATACAAACATTTTTAAATTAGTTATGAAATCCAGAAGTAAGAATCTTTTTAAGTTACGTTTTTCAATTTAATAAAACAATTTGAATATGTAGCTACAAAGCCTGCAGTTTCTCAGAAAGCAGTCTTACTAAGTGGTAAAAAAAGATGGAGAAAGGCAATTATTCACAAACTTTTCAATGATGGGAGATTTTGACCAAGTTTGCCTTTTGCTATATTATTGTTGGTGTTCAAATGACTTCATATTTCTCACTGATCTAAACATATTGTATTGAAGATGTCCTGTATATTTTACAGTGTAATTAATTCACTTAATCACATTTCAGACTGAAACTTCCTTAAACATGATTAAAATGCAATCTGGGTTCAATATGTCTGTCTGAAAAACACAAATTAAGAACACTTACTTCATCAAGCTCATTTTAATTCCTAGCTATAGTATGTCTCTCTTGCTAAACATGTTTAAAAGACTACAATGTTGACTCCCTCAGAAATTAATTTCATGCACATCACTCAAGTATTATGTGCTTTATTGATGCAGCAAGTTAATCCTATGTCAGCTTCTAATGCTGAAAGACAAAAACACTCCTAAACCTGTTTTATTTCTGAAGACCTGTGCAGTACTTAAGCCGTTAACCTCCTGACCCAATGACTCTGATGTGGGTTTTACCTCCAGCAGTATATTTCACTCGGTGCAGCAATGCTTACAGTATCCCTCATAATGTAAAAGATGAGGTATAAATGTCATGGAACTGAAGGATCAGACAGACATTTATTACAGCTGACCAAAATATACCAATCTTACATTCACTGACACCTAAATGTCTGGGTAAGTAGAAGGCAATTTGTAATAGAGGAAGAGCACATTTCTCATAGTGTGTCACATGATCAGGTGATCCTCAGATAAAATGGCATATGAGATCTTTAGACCCTCGAGTAACTTGATAAGATACAATGATGATATAGGCATGTCTGTTAAAGCATGGGCATTCTGACTGTGACACAACACAACATGATGACATTCTCCAGGTTTATCACATGCCAGCCAAATGTCGAAGCCTCCACTGTGGCAGGCAGGAGGTATACACCTTAAGAAATAGGAACAGCAGCAGGCCATTCAGCCTTCTGAGCATGCTCCACCATTCAACAGGCTGATCCGAGAGTTCATTACAATGCAGAAATGTACCACCAACCATCTTGGTCTTAGGAAAAATGTTAGGCGTCCAGAGCTCAAATCTGAAACAATAACCAGCTTTTTCACAGATGCAAAGAAGGAATCTTCATTTATTTGAGGTTCCATGCTTGTTTCATTCTGGAAAATCATTTGCCAGTCTTGCTGATTTCCTTCCTTTGCCTTTCCTCGAACTCACAGCATACTCATTGCTTTCTTTTCCAGCTTCTCCCTCAACAATCAGTCACCTTTGTTCCTGATCAGCTCATTTCCCTGATGATAACTTGCCATGATGGAAAGGTGCAGTTGTTAGATAAGGCTGTCACAGATACCAAACATTCATGCGTCTTCACCAATGAGTTGTAACCCATCTGATGTCTGCAACCAAGTCTTGTTTAAATGAACACAAGCCCCATTATTAGATATGCCCCAGGAGCCTAGTTCGAGAATAATGATTGTGTTCCCTCATCCAGTTTGTCTGGGATGAAATTTCCACGCCTGAGTCACAATGTCTGCTCCATTTACAGTAACACTATTTTTATATCCAGATTTAATTTTGAACTTGGTGAACATGAAATAAAAACAACTTTATTTACTGTATTCTATTTCTAGTTATAAAGCTCTGTTTTAATTGAAGTCTGCTACATTTTGAGCATTCCAATCTCCATTAATCTTCTTAACTTTTCAGTGTTGTGTTACTTCTAACTCAGACTTTGAGACACTACAAATGGTATTTTTGCCTTTATTTCAGATATTGACGAATGCAGTAATGGTGACAACCTTTGTCAACGTAATGCAGACTGTATTAACATTCCTGGCAGTTACCGTTGTGAATGTTCTGCTGGATATAAACTAGCACCTAATGGAGCTTGCATTGGTAAGAGTTTATTCAGTAAGGCAACAGCTTCTGGTGAAAATTAAGCTTCATTGTTGGATTTTCTTATTCTTTCATGGAATGTGAGTGTCACTGGCTGGGCCAGGTTAACTCTCCCTAATTGCCCTTAAGAAGGTGATGTTGAGCGAATCATTCCAGTCCAACCAACCCATATCAGTCATTAGGCAGGATGGTGGACATGTTGTTTGTATATTGCTACAACTGTGATTTGTATTGAAATAGCACAGAAAATCATCTCACATTGCTTCACAGATGCATAGTCATAATAAAGGCACCGAGTCAAAGACGTAGGAGTTAGTAAGGATGACCAAAAGCTTAGTCAATGAGTTTGTTATGAAGGAGAGCTTCGGAAGAGAAACCCTGTAGCTGAGGTGACTGATTATATGTCGAGAATGCAAAGGAAGTGGGTGAGGCTGTGGGATGTACAAGAATTCAGATTTGAGAACATCAGAAAATTTGGTGGGATAGGCTTCATAGGATTGAATGCAATTTTAAAGGCAGTGTGGAGTGGAACTAAAAGGGAATGTAAACATGAGGATGAGCATTTTGAATTTGTCAGGTTAGTGACAGAGGCAGGGTTAGCATGCCACTGCAGTAATGAATGAGTAAGAAATGATACAGGCAGCAGAGTTCTGAAGAAGCTACAAAGGAATGGGAATATGGCCAAGAGATCATTGGAATTATTCTGGCTGGAAATAATAAATGAGAGTTTCAGCAGCAGCTGCCCTGAGCTATGGGCAGAGGCAAGTGGTATTATGGCAGTGGAAGGGGTGGTCTTCCTCATGGAGAGGACGTGTGATCAGAAGTTCATCACAGACTTGACCAAGACACCAAAGTTACAATCAGGTCTGGTTTAAACTTCAGCAGTTGCTAGAGGACAAGTTGAAATTGGTGATCAGGTCGAGTTCAGTGAAGAAGCCTGAGCACAAACAGTCAGTGTTCAGTGAAATCCCAACACTGATCTCAGACGAGCAGTCTGACTACATCGAGACAGCTGATCGGGCGAGTGAAGTGGTGGAGAGGTGGGATTTTTGTATCATCAGTGAGCATGTGAAAGGTGTGTGCGTGAGGTGTAACCAAAGGGGCAGCATGTTGACAATGATGGATCATGGACAGGGCACAGGGGTATCCTCACAGAAACAACAGCACTGCAGAGGGGTCAGGTGATACAATAGGAGAAACCTTTGTTAGACATGTTTTAGCTACTTATCAAGGACAGTTTCTCTGATCTGAACAACATTGGACATTGGCCAACAGTATAAAATACTTCAGAGGCTGAGAGCAATTCTGAGAGAAATGCTTCATGGACAGTGTCAAAGAGGATATTGATTGATGTTTCGAGAGCAAAGGGGAGTTAAAATAAAGTGGCAAAAACTAAGAGGTAATGTTTTAAAAGGAAAATCAAATTTGCAAGGATAGGGAATGTCAATGGCAACTGGGTATGGAAGTTGACAATGGATGGAAGGGAAAGTAAGGTCTGCAGATGCTGGAGATCAAAGTTGAAACTTTATTGCTGGAACAGCACAGCAGGTCAGGCAGCATCCAGGGAACAGGAGATTCGACGTTTCGGGCACAGGCCGTTTCCTGAAGAAGGGCCTGTGCCCGAAACGTCGAATCTCCTGTTCCCTGGATGCTGCCTGACCTGCTGTGCTGTTCCAGCAATAAAGTTTCAACAATGGATGGAAGGGATTTTATTGGGAATACAGCCAGAGGAGCTGGAGTTGTGTCTTGCAGGAGAGACAATCTTAGAAACAACATCATGATGGAGAGGTTACAGAGAAATAAGTGAGGTTTGGAGCACAGCAGGGAGCCTGGGGAGAGGTTTGCTATTGCAGGCTGGGACTGGGGAAACAACAGAGCCAATTGAATCAATAGTTTTGGTCTTTGTGAAAAAGATGTCCACCATGTTCTTGGGCCTGTTGTATTTTACAATGATCCTTGAGGAATGAGGAGTAAGGAGTCTGACCTGATTGTACTTGATGCTGTCCAGCCAAATTTAATTATAATTGTTTAATAGGAACAAGGGGAGGCCATTCAGCCCCTTGAGCCTATTCCACCATTCAATGAGATCTGTGGCTAATTCCATTTGCCAGCCTTTGGCCCATATCCCTTAATACCTCTGCTTAACAAGAAACTTTCTCTTTCAGATTTAAAATTACCAACTGATACAGCATCCTCTGCTATTTGTGGAAGAGAGTACCAACCTCTCCCACTCTTTGTATGTAGATCTTCTTCCAAATGTCTCTCCTGAATGGTTTGGCCCTCATTCTCAGACTATGCCCCTAGTTCCCCAATCCCCAACCAGTGGATACAGTTTATCTCAATCTGCCCTTTTTTTCCCTTCTTGGACCTGCTGAGTGCCAAACAAACTGACCATTAATTGGTTTAATTTTATCCGAAATATAAATTGGAGTGTCTAAACAACTTGATTGGGAGTGGCAGATCCAAGGTTGTAATATTTAATTGAGACCTCTTGCCTAATATTTTGACAGCAATTTAAAATTGATCCATCCTGCATGGCTTTCTTGAAATTTACTATTCCTGGGTGCAGCTAGATCCAAGGAGAAAGTGAGGACTGCAGTTATTGGAGATCAGAGTCGAAGAGTGTGGTGCTGGAAAAGCACAGCAGGTCAAGCAACAAGCAAGAAGCAGGAGAGTTGACGTTTCGAGCATAAGCTCTTCATCAGGAATGAGGGGGTGGCCCAAGGAGACTGGGACATAAATGGGAGAGGGGTGGGGCTGGGCAGAAGGTAGCTGGGAATGTGATAGATCGATGAAGGTGGGGAGAAGGTGATAGGTCAGAGAGGAGGGTGGAGCGGGTAGGTGGGAAGGAAGGAGGACAGGTAGGACAGGTCATGAGGGCAGTGCCGAGTTGGAAGGTTGGATCTGGGATAAGGTGGGGGAAGGACAAATGAGGAAACTGGTGAAATCCACATTGATCCTGTGTGGTTGGAGGGTCACAAGGTGGAAGGTAAGGCATTCTTCCTCCAGGCATCTGGTGGTTAAAGTTTAGTGGTGCAGGAGGCCCAGGACTTGTATGTCCTTGGTGGAGTATGAGGGGGAGTTAAAATCTTTGGCCACAGAGCAGTGGGATTGTTTAGTGCATGTGTCAATCTCTGATGAATATCTCTGTGACACACACACTAAGCAACCCCACCGCCCTGTAGCCAAACACTTTAACTCCCCCTCCCGCTCCACCATGGACATGCAGGTCCTGGGCCTCCTCCACCACTAAACCCTAACCACCTGACGCCTGGAGGAAGAACGCCTCATCTTCCGCCTTGGGACCCTCTAACCACACAAGATCAATGTGGATTTCACCAGTTTCCTCATTTCCCTACCCCCACCTTATCCAAGATCCAACCTTCCAACTCGACACCACCCTCTTGAACAGTCCTAACTGTCCATCTTCCTTCCCACCTATCTGCTCCACCCTCCTCTCCGACCTATCGCCTCTACCCCCCCCCCCACCTCCATCCACCTATCGCATTGGCAGCTACCTTTCCCCCAGCCCCCGTCCCATTTATCTCTCACCCCCCCCTGGCCCACTGACCTCATTACTGATGAAGGGATTATGCTTGAAACATCAACTCTCTTGCTTCTTCGGTGCTACTTGACTGGCTGTGCTTTTCCAGCACCACACTCTTCTATTGCAGCTGGATTCCACAAATAAGGGCCAAATTTTCACTTCCAAGCTGGGAGCACAGAGTCATGAACATTCCTCTGCCACTAACCTGACTCAGCGGGAAGTGGGATGGATGTTCTAATTTTCATTTTGTGAGCCAGTTGCTAATGGGAGTTGATCCCATCATCTCCAGAAACAGACTGGAGGCTGCCACAGGACTGAGGTGGACTCTGAAAAACTCTCACCTGGGACTTGATCCCAGCTATAAAAGAAACGCCTCTATCCCTCATATCCTTCACCCCTCAACCCCGTCCACCACCAACACACTCCCATGTCCCATCCTTGCTGACTCATGTAACTTCATGACCCCTATTCACCACCCATACATTCCATGCCAGTGTATACCCCTCCATAGTCCCTATGTCAACATAATGCTGATACATGCTAACACATGATCCCACTCGCCTATCTTTGGCCTAACAAGCTCCATGACAACTCACCTATTATCCCCATGGGCAGACCTCCAGAGCCAAGCTCAAAGGAGCTAAAATAAAGTTCTAAATGTCTATTGATAGCTACACTATTTATTTAAAAAAACTCAATCATTAAAACCTATTCAATGTATTTAATGTAATTTTAAAATTTCATTGAAGTATTTAATCCCATATGACAATGCATATTTGGATTCATAGCCTTATATCAAAGATTTGGAACAGTCAATGAAACTGTGACTTTACAAGTCCCCAACTTTGATAATGATAGGGTCAGTTATGTAGCATTAATAATATAATGATACCCTTCAAGATTATATAGTCATAGAGTCATAGAAACAGACTCTTCAAACTGAACTAGTGACACCTACCTGTTCCTGGCCCATATCCCTCCAAACTTTTCCTATTCATGTGTCCATCCAAATGTCTTTTAAACATTATAATTGTACCCACATCCACCATCTCAGGAAGTACATTCTACACGCAAACCAGCCTCTGTATAAAACGTTTGCCTCTCTTCTCAAATCTTTTTAAATCCCTCTCCTCTCACCTTAAAAAGTACCCCCACTCTTGAAATTCTCCATCCCAGGGAAAAGTCAACTACCATTAACTCTATCTACACCTCTCATCATTTTATAAACTTCTATCAGGTCATCTCTCAACCTCCTACATTCCAGCGAAAAATGTTCCAGCCTATCCAGTCTTTTTTTATAACTCAATCCTTCCATACCCAGCAACATCCTGGTAAATCTCTTTCAAACCATCTCCAGTTTAATAATGTCCTTCCTATAACTGGGCGACCAGAACTGGACACAGTTCTCCAGAAGATGCCTCACCAATGTCCTGTACAACCTCAACCTGACGACCTAACTCCTATACTTAAAGGACTGAGCAATGAAGGCATGTGTGCCAAACACCTTTTTAACCACCCTGATATACATGACATAATGTTCAAGACTTATGGAGCTGCACCCCTAGGTTCCTCTGTTCTACAGCACTACCCAAGGACCGATGTCACTAAACAGCTTGGTAATTTCATTGAGACCATTTTTGCACATTGTCATCCCTTTGTTTAAGAGAACCACAGGAGAAACTACCTTTCCAAAAGGGTGCCTGCCCTCTGCAAATGATTCCAGCCGTTTTGGAATTGTTGCTGAATTGTTTAAAGCTCAGGAGTCATATTTTGGACATCCCACTAGTATATCTGATTGAAAGTAGCCACACCTTTATATATATAAATATCTGTGAAATAATGACCTGCAAACAGTCGTGCTCCCCTAACAGACCTGCTCCCCTTCCTCCATCTCCCTCTGATGCTGCCTGGACCATGGGTGGGATTTCTGGAATCAGAGTTCCGAAACCATTTTGGCTAAACCTGAGTCCCTTTACGTTATTGCTAAAAGTCAGCTCTCCTTGTTTTTATACGACATTGTTTATGGGCTAGGAGGAATGTGAATGCTAGCCCTCAAGTAATCTTGTGCAAAGATCGGTTGATTACCTTCCTTCCTTCCTTCCAATTATCGATCATGTCATTCCCCCTGCCTACCTTCCAATCACCAACCCCACGTTCACTCCCAGTTCTCCTCCCTTCCGGTGTCAGAGTCTGATAGCCAGTTACCAACACTGTGTCTTTAGCATTTGTTAGTCATCACAGGGTGTTCTCCATGGCCCCAGATGTGCTTTTGTTCTGCTGGATGCAAACAAAGTGAAAATGAGGAATAAGATCCTAACATTAATATCGCTCCCTATAAATAACGGGCTGACTTTTGCGTTTCTAAACTGTCTGATTCTTATAGTCAAAGACAGAGGTTACTGGAAAAACTCAGCAGATCTGGAAGCATTTGTGAAGAGAAATCAGAATTAATGTTTCTGAGGAAGGGTCACTGGCTCTGAAATGTTAACTCTGATTTCTTTCCAAAGATGCTGCCAGACCTGCTGAGCTTTTCCAGCAATTTCTATTTTTGTCCCTGTTTTGCAGCATCCATGGTTCTTTTAGTTTTGATTCTTTTAGTTCTCAGCTAGTGGGACAAGTACAGTGGAGTAAAGTCAATAAATGCTGCGATCATGAATAGTTTTGTAAGGAACACATTACACTTTCTCACTCTGTGATTTTTCATAGTTGTAATTCAGATATCCTCAGTTCAGAGACCAGTGAGATGGTAAAGGGCAAAAAAAGAATTATTTGGAAAAAAATAGACTTTACTGACTTGAAGATATTAATGACTTAAAATTTCATTTTAATCTTTTAGACTGAAATTGTTTTGTGAGATATCAACACAAGAAAGTATTAAATGTCAGTTTGAAATTTCTACACAATCAGTAAGAACAAAGTGTTAACTAGGTTAAAATAAATTACTTTAAATGCGCTTAACGGAATGTTTTGGTTGATTTGCACAGCCTGATTTCAACCCTTTGTGTTGATAGCAATGTTATATTTGTTCCATCTGTATGCCAGTGTGGTTTGATGGAAGCTAAAGCATTATCAATTGTTATACTGAAATGGAATGGCAGTTAAAAGGTTGAGTTGGGTTTCTGAGATCATCCATCACGCATTTAGCAGGAGATCTTTAGAAATTCAATAGAAATGATTTTAAAAGCAGAAGAAACCCCACACAAATTCAACCTTCTGTTTTTAACTTTATAACATTTTGAATGTCAACCTTTCATCTAATAGCAAGTGTACTCTACGATTCCTTTAGATCGCAATGAGTGTCTGGAAATTCCAAATGTCTGTAGTCATGGTGACTGCATTGACCTGAAAGGAAGTTATCGGTGTACCTGCCACAATGGCTTCAAGCAGACTCCTGATCAGACCATGTGCATGGGTAAGTGAGATGTTCAGCTGCTGGCTTCATTAATGGAAGCATTACTGGAATATAGGCTTCCCTCTTTCCAGTGTTCCCCAGACTGAAAAACTAACTGAGGAGTCTATTAGATACTAGCTAAAGTCACCTGTGGTAACTAGATGTAACTGTCTGCAACTTAATAAATGAAAAATGTAACAGTTTGCTGATTAAAGTTCTTATAAAATAGATATAGTTGAAAGACCAATGTTATTACAAAATAAACAATTGTCAATATTAATTTTCCTTTGTGGCCAATTATTGGAGTTAATGACTCTCTGAAATATCAAGCAAATTGTTCAGGTCCCATAGGTGCAGGTGTGAAGGCAGGCCAGGAGGAATTTCCCCAAAGGTAACACCATCTGGAGGTGACACAATCCAATCTCTGGGTGACCTTCAGGAGATAGGCCATCTCTTACAGAGGCAGTCTGCATTAATAATTGCCCACTTGTGGGCTCTCTGGGGATTTCCTTCTGAAAGGATAACCTTAGAATGTTTATTTTGTTGAATTTTAACCTTTACAGAGGACTCCTCAAGTGCCCCTCTGTTCCTATCCAATGGTGGCAACTCATCTAATGGGGCTGCTGACCCACTGATTGGGACTAAATTTCCAAAGTTCACCCAACAACAAACTCATGAATGGCCACTTAATGGCCTGCCTCTGGAAAAGTCTACCTTGTGGAGAGTTAGAGCAAGAATGCCCCCATATTATCTTTATAGCCGAAGCATCATAGCCTTTCCATAGAGGAGGTTGAGATACCTAGTGGGGACATGAGCTGAAATGTGGAGTCCTGAGTCTGTGGCAGCAATGGCCAAAACTGCTCTTAGAGATCTCTTCCTCCTCCCCTTTCCACCTTCCCAACACTGAGAGATCACAACAAATAGGGTCACTCTGGGGAATACGTCAGAAAGCACTGGTCTGAGAGCAGAACTTTTAATGAGCATGACCATAAAGGATGGAGCATCTTACATTTAGGATCAGCTATATGCTCTTGTATGTTTATAACATAGTCATCATACATATATATAGTTTGCTCAAAGCAATGTTTATATACATTCAGATTAGTATTAAGCAAATGGTTTCATATTTATAGATATTGATGAATGTGAACGACAGCCTTGTGGAAATGGAACTTGCAAGAACACTGTGGGATCGTACAATTGTCTTTGCTTCCCAGGATTTGAGATAACTCACAATAATGACTGCATGGGTGAGTCATAAGACCGATACTGATCAGATTTCCTTTCTCACCTCTGTAACATAGCAATTTAAACCATAGCACCATAAGATATCGGAGCAGAAATTAAGCCATTCTGCCCTTTGAGTCTGCTCCACCATTGAATCATGGCTGATAGGTCTTTCAACTCCATTTTCCTGCTTTCTCCCTGTAGCCTTTTGGTCCCCTTGGCAATCAAGAACATATCTATCTCTGTTTTAAATATATTCAGTGAACAGGCCCCCACCAGCCTTTCGTGGCAATGAACTCCATAGATTCCCTACTCTCTAGCTGAAGAAGTTTCTCCTTATCTCTAGTCTAAAAGGTCTTCCCTTTACTCTCAGGCTTGCCCTCAGGTCCTAGTCTCTCCTACCGATGGAAACATCTTCCCAACATCCACTCTGTCCAAGCCATTCAGTATTCTATAAGTTTCAATCAGATCCCCCCTCATCCATATAGAGTCCATTGAGTATAAACTCAGAGTCATCAAACCTTCCTCATATGTTAAGCCTTTCATTTCTGGGATAATTCTCGTGAACCTCCTCTGGACCCACTCCAGGGTCAGTGCATCCTTTCTTACATATGTGGCCCAGTATTGCTCACAATATTCCAAATATAGTGCTGTGCTCCAAATATAGTCAATTAGAATTGACTCGTTAATGTAAGCTTTACCTGATGGAAATCTATCCCCTACCAAAGAGCTAATCGGGAAAAGGTCATGGATAAGTAATTACCTTGTACACGCTGTCATTTGTAGTTGCCTTATGCCATCGTCTGTGACCCTCCCACATTGCTGACCACTTCCTGCACGGTGTTCTGTTGGCAGAAGCTGACATGTGAAAGCGTGTTTTGTGAGTAGATGCAATCCTAATCTCACTGAGCCCAACTGACTAGAATAGCACCAAGATTCTTAACTTGGCAAGTGAATAAACATACAACATATTCTTGCATTGCTCTGCTAGAAGAAGTATTGCAATGCATCTGTACCCTGAACAAAGTCAAAAAGTGTGGCGCTGGAAAAGCCCTTCATCAGAAATGGCTTATGCCCAAAACGTTGATTTTCCTGCTCCTCAGATGCTGCCTGACCTGCTGTGCTTCTCCAGTGCCACACTTTTCGACTCTGATCTCTAGCATCTGTGATCCTCACTTTCTCTCTGCACCCTGAACTAATATCATTTAAGGTGCCAAATACCCAAACAGTGCAGGTGAGATGATGTTTTCAATGATGTTATATATTGCTAAATGTCCAGAAGCACTCAGCACAGTTTTTGGAAGTGCTTAAGTGTGCTCGGGGATTTGCCATATTGGTGACAGGGCAGGCCAGGGAGAGGGTGATCTGTCCACATGTGGTGTATAACAGTCATGGAGTCTACAGCTACACAGCCTCTGGGTCTACAACATGATAGAGAGATTAAGCAAAGGCTGGAGAGAGGGTAAACTCTGTGCTCGAGCATCTCGCTGTCCCTTGGTCTGGTGCTCACTTGCTCCATCGCTTGGTAGTACAGAGGTTGAATGTTGCTAAAAAAAGAAACTTGTTGCTGAAACTTTTGATCTTGTGTTCTTGATGACAAACACAAGAATGACAAATTTCAAATGATCACAATTTATATTTCAAGGAAAAGGGTGTTGATTGGTTGACAAGTTGGTTCCCCTTTTGGCAATAATTGTTCAATTATTGAGGAGTTGACGATGTGCATGTCTATTCACTGCGTGCTATTTGGTCACATCTGGTTGTGTTTACAGAGAAAAAGGAACTAAACTCAAGTAATCGGCTAAAAGTGTGAGATAGTAAATTTAAAAAGCTGCTGTACCCAAAGAACATTGTGTGTCATAACTGCCGTTCTGCAAGGCACGAAGCACAGCACTTAACAGTGAATCAACACTGCCACAGACCCCATCAATGTGCTCTTATACATAGCTCCTTTGAAATCCTCATTTGATGTAAGAGTCCATCAGTTGTCTCATCTTCTAGTGAACTAGCAACAGAGCTATCCTTGACCCCAGCCTCTGGGTTCTCTCGTCTGTATGACTGAGCATGTTATGATACCCATCTCGATACCATCCTCCACAGTGTGTGCAGCACAAGTACCTGAGCTGGAGACTGCAACTCTCAGATTATGTGACAGAGTTGCTTTCTCAAAGCTGTGCTCTTTGCTCTCTTTCATTCTCGTAAGGCTACTGTAACGAAGCAGGCAGCGTTTATCAGGTGTCTGAGAAATGGGAATTAGTGTGAGAGGGGGGTTTGGATGGGAATCAAGAGGTTTGTGGTTCCACTGTCCACAGTTTGTACTGCATCCAGATATCAGGATGAAAATGTAGAAGCTGAGAAAGGACCATGACATCACCTTTAGCATTTTTATCCATGTGAGAAGCTGCAGGTCCTGCTGTAGTCACCCCTGTGATGTATACAGCCACCTCCTCCAGGGGCTTCAGGACATGTTAGTATAATTTTCCCTTAGAGTCATAGAGTCATAGAGATGTACAGCATAGAAACAGACCCTTCGGTCCAACCCGTCCATGTCGACCAGATATCCCAACCCAGTCTAGTCCCACCTGCCAGCACCCGGCCCCTATCCCTCCAAACCCTTCCTATTCAAATACCCATGCAGATGCTTTTTAAATGTTGCAATTGTACCAGCCTCCATCACTTCCTCTGGCAGCGCATTCCATACATGTACCACCCTCTGCGTGAAAAAGTTGCCCCTTAGGTCTCTTTTATATCTTTCCCCTCTCACCCTAAACCTATGCCCTCTAGTTCTGGAATCCCCGAACCCAGGGAAAAGACTTTGTCTATTTATCCTATCCATGCCCCTCTTAATTGTGTAAACCTCTATAAGGTCACCCCTCAGCCTCCGATGCTCCAGGGAAAACAGCCCCAGCCTGTTCAGCCTCTCCCTATAGCTGAAATCCTCCAACCCTGGCAACATCCTTGTAAATCTTTTCTGAACCCTTTCAAGTTTCACAACATCTTTCCGATAGGAAGGAGACCAGAATTGCACGCAATATTCCAACATGGCCTAACCAATGTCCTGTGCAGCCGCAACATGACCTCCCAACTCCTGTACTCAATACTCTGACTAATAAAGGAAAGTATACCAAATGTCTTCTTCACTATCCTATCTACCTGTGACTCCATTTTCAAGGAGCTATGTACCTGCACTCCAAGGTCTCTTTGTTCAGCAACGCTCCCTAGGACCTTACCATTAAGTGTATAAGTCCTGCTAAGATTTGCTTTCCCAAAATGAAGCACCTCGCATTTATCTGAATTAAACTCCATCTGCCACTTCTCAGCCCATTGGACCATCTGGTCCAGATCCTGTTGTAATCTGAGGTAACCCTCTTCGCTGTCCACTACACCTTCAATTTTGGTGTAATCTGCAAACTTACTAACTGTACCTCTTACGCTCACATCCAAATCATTTATGTAAATGACAAAAAGTAGAGGGCCCAGCACTGATCCTTGTGGCACTCCACTGGTCACAGGCCTCCAGTCTGAAAAACAACCCTCCACCACCCTCTGTCTTCTACCTTTGAGCCAGTTCTGTATCCAAATGGCTAGTTCTCCCTGTATTCCATGAGATCTAACCTTGCTAATCAGTCTCCCATGGAGAACCTTGTTGAACGCCTTACTGAAGTCCATATGGATCACATCTACTGCTCTGCCCTCATCAATCTTCTTTGTTACTTCTTCAAAAAACTCAATCAAGTTTGTGAGACATGATTTCCCATGCACAAAGCCATGTTGACTATCCCTAATCAGTCCTTGCCTTTCCAAATACATGTACATCCTGTCCCTCAGGATTCCCTCGAACAACTTGCCCACCACTGAGGTCAGGCTCACTGGTCTATAGTCCCCTGGCTTGTCTTTACTGCCCTTCTTAAACAGTGGCACCACATTTGCCAACCTCCAGTCTCCTGGCACCTCACCTGTGACTATCGATGATACAAATTCTTTGGTTCCTTCAATTACACAGCACCTCCTCCTGAAAGAGTGCAGGAGGAATGTTGCTGATTGTCTAGGACTCTGCTGGGATACTTGCCAGAAATAAACAGCAAGGAATATTTGCAGTCAGAGGAAGGTGAGTATGTGCAAACCCAGTTTTAGGGCCCATATGTTTTTAAGACTAGCAATTTTGAAAATAAATATATCCACATAAAGCACCTGAAACCTATAACTGATAGGATTGCTTTATGAACTCTACAAGGAGAGAATATGGGACAAAGAGAATGACTGAGGGAATGGCGGAATTTCATTGCAAGGAATAGTTGTATAAACTAATTGTATAAATTCTTAACTAAAATAGGAAGACTAAACATTGCAGTTTTTAGGACTCAAAAATAATTTGTTGCAGTAAACTATGACAAGCTGTTTATTCCTTCCCAAAACAAATATACCCTGAAACCACATATCTTTTATATGTATTGCAATGTATCAGGATGATAGGAGCAGTGAAAAGGTAAAACCTATCTTTCTATTCTTCCCTGTTGGCAACAGCCTTGGCTTGATCGGACAATATAGAGGAATATGCTTCACGGTCTTGTGCAATGATTGCAATGCTTGCTCGAGAAACACTCCTCAATAAATGTCGGTTGTTATTATGTGAGAAATTCCTCAGAGCTGTTCCTACTCTGCAGGAATTGCTTCACTGCATGGGCAGTAGGTCCCTGCTTAGAGAGATCTTGTTGCAGCTCTATAAAACTTTGGTTAGACCGCACTTGGAATACTGCATCCAGTTCTGGTCACCCTATTATAGGAAAAATGTGGATGCTTTGGAGAGGGTTCAGAGGAGGTTTACCAGGATGCTCCCTGGACTGGAGGGCTTATCTTATGAAGAGAGGTTGACTGAGCTCGGACTTTTTTCATTGGAGAAAAGGAGGAGGAGAGGGGACCTAATTGAGGTATACAAGATAATGAGAGGCATAGACAGAGTCGATAGCCAGAGACTATTTCCCATGGCAGAAATGGCTAACACGAGGGATCATAGTTTTAAGCTGGTTGGAGGAAAGTATAGAGGGGATATCAGAGGCTGGTTCTTTACACAGAGAGTTGTGAGAGTATGGAATGCGTTGCCAGCAGCAGTTGTGGAAGCAAGGTCATTGGGGACATTTAAGAGACTGCTGGACATGCATATGGTCACAGACATTTGAGGGAGCATACGTGAGGTTCAATGGTCGGCACAACATCGTGGGCTGAAGGGCCTGTTCTGTGCTGTACTGTTCTATGTTCTATAAACAGGGTTTCTGCTGCATAACACCGCAAGAACAGGAACAAGAAATTTCCCAGCCATTTTTACTGTTCGTAATTTTCCAGTCACTGTGACTGTACATTACTTTGAATTCAAAAATCAATTGCTTTTTGTTGGCTGTTGCAGTTTTGCTTGGCTTTCCTCCCACAGTTCCTACTATAACTACCACACAATGGTATTACTACCACACATTTCAGGCCAGAAGAAATAATCTAGTTAACAAACATTTTCACCTGTGGCCTCCATGATTGTCTGACAAGAATTTCAAGTTTACTTTTCCAGTGTGCAAACATTAGATGACTGAAATTTGAAAATAAACCTGTACTTGAGATTCTTATCTGTGTTTCACATTTTAATTATGTTGCATAGCTAACTGAACTGGTTAGAAACTTAACTCATAAATAAGAGTAAATGCTTAATCTTCAACTAAATATATTCTTTCTCATACCCTCAGATATTGATGAATGTGCCACTCTGTTTGGCCAAGTCTGTCGAAATGGACAATGTTTTAACAGCATTGGCTCCTTCCATTGTTTTTGTCAGGATGGCTATGAGCTTACACCTGACAAGAAGAACTGTATGGGTGAGTGTGTCAATAGTTATCTTGCAACTGGTTTTCAAGATCTTGGAAATGATATTTTGGCTCGTCACAAGGTCTGTAAATGCATTTCTGTTTATTTTCCGCATAGATATCAATGAATGTTTGTTAGTTCCTGGATCATGTGCCCCTGGGACCTGCCAGAACCTCGATGGTTCATACAGATGTATCTGTCCTTCAGGATATGAAGTGCAAAATGAAAACTGTATCGGTGAGAATCTGTAATTTCTGCTGTTCTATATACTGGAGACATCAACTGCAAAAAAGGCTCATCTATTTTAGGGTGATCTTGTAATTTCAAGTTCGAATAAATGGTACATACAAGATTTAAAATGTGACAATTACATCTGAATCATGTTTTTTATAGCTTTATTGCTGAGAATTTTGTCAACATTCAATTAACTTAAAGAATTACTTTGAGTATTTTGAGTTACTTTCTATAGGTGTTTCATTTGCTTACTGAGAAAGTAACTTACCAACTCTGAATGAATGAAAGTTCACTGAATGATGCTCACTGGGAAAGTGACTTCCTTTCATATTTCTTTCTTTATCCAAAAACTGCACAGCGTATGGAACACAGTACACAATGCTTGTCTATTACTCAAACAAATACTACTTGCTGTTCTGCAGATATTAATGAATGTGAAGAAGATCCAAATATCTGTCTGTTTGGTAATTGTGAAAACACCGCTGGCAGTTTCCAGTGTGTTTGCCGGCCAGGATTTATTCTCTCAGAGAATGGACGTAGATGCTTTGGTGAGTCTATTATTGAACATTTGTTATCATGGATTGTAAAATTCTTCCCTGGGAGACATACCCTCTTGTTGTGTATACCTCTCCGAGGTTTTCTTTTTAGAAAAGGTAGATGGTGTATAAGGATATCAAAAAGATTGAGATTCTTGTGAAATTAGAACAAACTGTTCACCAGATGTCACTGAATTGACATTGGGTTTTTCAAATCTCCAACTGCATTCTCATTTTTAACCATTTCTTCAGGACTTCAACTAATCTTACACTTTGGAGAATTTTCAAGTGGGTGTGTTTAAAAACATTAGCACAAAAGGTCTGCTAGCTTCATCTTTCGCATAGCCAATGTTTTTATTTGTGTATGATGTGTAAAAAATGCCTCTCATTGGTCTGGCCTGAAATTGACACCAAATTCATTTGTCTCCCGTAGATACACGCAAAAGTTTCTGCTTCACCAAGTTTGAGAATGGAAAGTGCTCAGTGGCGAAACCTGCCAATACAACCAAAGCAAAATGTTGTTGCAGTAAAATGCCGGGAGAGGGATGGGGAGATCCTTGTGAACTCTGCCCTAAGGATGGAGAAGGTAAAGCACATTGTCTTCACATCACATCATGCCAAATTTAGCTCACAAATCTTATGTAACATTAATTTTAGTAGAAGTATTTGAGGAGGAACCTAAATGTATCCCTCTTAATGTACTTCAACATCCAGCCTTGCATATCTGATTCTGAAGGACAGGATTTACATTAATTTGAAAAGGCAAGGACTGATTAGGGATAGTCAACGCATGTGTGGTAAATTGTGTCTCACGAACTTGATAGAGTTTTTTGAAAAGACAGCAAAGAAGATTAATAAAGGCAGAGTAGTAGATGTTGTCGATATGGAGGTAAAAACAATGACTGCAGATGTTGGAAGCCAGAGTCGAGATCAGAGTGGTGCTGGAAAAGCGCAGCAGGTCAGGCAGCTGCCGAGGAGCAGGAAAATCAACGTTTCGGGCAAAAGTTCTTCATCAGGAATAGAGGCAGGAAGCCTGCAGAGTGGAGAGATAAATGAGAGGGGAGTGGGGGTGGGGAGAAAGTAGCATAGAGTACAATAGGTGAATGGGGTGGAATGAAGGTGATAGGTCAGAGAGGAGGGTGGAGTGGATAGGTGGAAAGGAAGATAGACAGGTAGACAGGTCATGGGGACAGTGCTGAGCTGGAAGGTTGGAGCTGGGGTGAGGTGGGAGAAGGGGAAATGAGGAAACAGAGTGGGAGGGAGTGTTGAAATGTTGGGCCACGGGGCGGTGGGGTTGATTGGTGTGGGTGTCCCGGAGATGCTCCCTAAAGTGCTCATTGGGGAGACTGGACGCCTCCTGTGGCCCAACATTTCAACTCCCCCTCCCACTCTGCCGAGTTCATGCAGGTCCTGGGTCTCCTCCACGCTGCTCCCTCACCACCCAACGCCTGAAGAAAGAACGCCTCATCTTCCACCTCGGAACACTTCAACCCCAGGGCATCAATGTGGACTTCACCAGTTTCCTCATTTCCCCTTCCCCCACCTCACCCCAGCTCCAAACTTCCAGCTCAGCACCGCCCTCATGACCTGTCCTACCTGCCTATCTTCCTTGCCACCTATCCACTCCACCCTCCTCTCTGACCTATCACCTCCATCCCAAGCCCCATTCACCTATTGTACTCTTTGCTACCTTCCCCCACCCTCCTCTCTGACCTATCACCCCCATTCACCCATTGTCTATATGGACTTCAACAACATTCCACACGGTAGACTGGTTAGTAAGGTTAGATCACATGGAATCCAGGAGGAGCTAGCCAATTGGATACAAAGTAGTCTTGAATGTAGGAGACAGAGGGTGGTAGTGGAAAGTTTTTTTTAGGATTGGAGGCCTGTGCCACGAGGATTGGTACTGGGTCCATTGCTTTTTGTCATTTTTATAAACATTTTGGATGTGAATATAGGAGGTATGGTTAGTAAGTTTGCAGATGGCACCAAAATTGATGTAGTGGACAGCGAAGAAAGTTATCTTAAGAGTACACCAGGACCTTGATCAGATGGGCCAATAGGCTGAGGAGTGGCAGATGGAGTTTAGATTAGATTACATTACAGTATGGAAACAGGCCCTTCGGCCCAACAAGTCCACACCGACCCGCCGAAGCGCAACCCACCCATATCCCTACATTTACCCCTATACCTAACACTACGGGCAATTTAGCATGGCCAATTCACCTGACCTGCACATCTTTGGACTGTGGGAGGAAACCGAAGCACCCGGAGGAAACCCACGCAGACACGGGGAGAATGTGCAAACTCCACACAGTCAGTCGCCTGAGGCGGGAGTTGAACCCGGGTCTCTGGCGCTGCGAGGCAGCAGTGCTAACCACTGTGCCACCGTGCCACCCTTGGGCCCTCCTTATTTGTACTGCACATTCTCTGCAAAGTGGTTTAGGAGAAAAATGATGGCTGTTAACTGTTCATTTGCTTCATTTAGCCTCTACCCAGCACACCTCCCCTGACCCGTCTGCCCCCACTACTATTTCTGCAAATAGCTATCTCCTTTCTTTTGGTGATGCCTCCATCCTTCAATCTTTCCCTGTGACTATCAACTCTTTCATTTTTTCCCTTCATATTCCTGCTTTTCCCCCATTTGTGATTCCCAGACCCTGCCTTAGCTTACAACTCAACTGTTCATTCTCCCTGCCCAGTGCGGCAAAGTGTTCTCAGCCTGAAATGCTGCTATCCACGTTCCTGTCCACCCTGCCCTAATCACTGTGATGTTTCCCACTACAGCCCAGCTTGGTCTCTCCACTCTTCAGGACCCTTCCAATGCCACACACAAATTTCTGTTTTAGTCAAAGGATGACAATAGTTTTACCTTTATAGAATGGTCTTCCTGTGAGAATGTCACCCCTGTTGGTGAACCCTGGGCCTCTCGGACAAAGCAGCTCATACTGTTTAGTGCCAGGCCTGGGGCTGCATTTTGGTAAGGCAAACCAGAGCAGGAGTTATATAAAGAGACTGAGGGGTGCAAGTGCGTAGTTCCTTGAAAGTGGAGTCATGGGTAAACAGGGTGGTGAAGAAGGCATTTGGTATGCTGCATCGACTGGGGCAATTCTCCCTGGAACATCAGAGGCTGATGGGTGACCTCTTAGAGGTGTTTAAAATCATGAGGGGGATGGATAGCGTGAATAGCCAAGGTCTTTTCCCAAGGATGGGGGAGTCCAAAACTAGAGGGCATAGGTTTAAGGTGAAAGAGGAAAGATTTAAAAGGGACCTGAGGGGCAACTTTTATTGCAGAGGGTGGTGGATGTATGGAACAAGCTGCCAGAGGAAGTGGTGGAGGTGGGTACAATTATGTCATTTAAGAGGCATCTGGATGGTACATGAATAGGAAGGGTTTAGAGGGATATGTGCCAAGTGCTGTCAAATGGGACTAGATTGGGTTTGGAAATCTGATCTGTGGGAGTAGGTTTGGACCAATTGTTTCTGAGCTGTATAACTCTATGACTCTGTAACTGCAATTGGGAATTTGTCTACATAATTGCACATGATTTTTATCTATGCAAATAATGTAATCTCTTGGATATTTTTAATATCCAGTGCCAAGTTTACAAAGTTAAAAAATAGACAGGGATGAGGAAGAGCAGCAACTACCCAGCACGTCATTTGACAGAGTACAACATCAAGGAGCCCTGGCAACACTGGAGTCAGTGGAAATCATGGGGAAAAACTTTTCACTGGTTGGAATCAGATCTAGAAAAGGAAGATAGTTGTTGGAGGTCAATCAGCCCAGTCCCAGGATATCACCACAGGTATTCCAGAGTAGTAGGGTAGGTCCAAAACATCTTCAGTTCTTCACCAATGGTCTTCTCTCCACCATAAGGTTAGAAATGAGAATGTTTATTGATAATTGCACAAGTTCAGTATTATTCGCAATTCTTCAAATGCTGAAGCAGTCTGTTGCCATATGCATTGAAATCTGAACAATGTCCAGGTTTGAGCTGATAATTGGCAAGGAATATTCATATCACAAGTGCTAGGCAATGATGATTTCAAGCAAGAGAGATTCATACCTTCTCCCTTTTACATTCAATGCACTACCATCTCTTAATTCCTACTGTCAACATGCTGGTGATTAACATTGACCAGGGACTAAATGGAATCAGCTCCATAAATACAGTGGCTACAGGAACAGGTCAGAGATTTTGAATTATACAGCAAGTAACTCATCTTCAGACTCTGCAAAGCCTATCCATAAGGCACAAGGCAATACTATGATGGAATCCAGTAGCCTGGATGAATTTAGCTGCAAAAACACTCGAGAGGCTTGACAGCATCCAGGTCAAAATAGCGCACTCGGTTGGCACTCCATACCCCACCTTCAACATTCATTCACTTCACCACAGATGCATAGAAGTACCAGTGTGTACCATCTACATGATGCACTATAGAAACTCACCAAGATTCCTTAGACAGCACTCTCCAAACTGTGAACTCTACCACCTAGAATCACAAGGTGGTAGAGTCATGGAATATTAAGTTCTTATCCAAACCATTCCCAATCCTGATTTAGAAAAATATTATTGTTCCTTCAGTATTGCTGAGTCAAAATCCTGGAACTCTCTCCCTCACAGCCCTGTGAGTGTACCTAGATCTCCTGGACTGCAATTATTCAAGAAGACAGCTCAAAACCACCGACTGAAGGGAGGGTAACAATCAGCAAGAAATATGGCCCAATCAGCAAGAAATATGGCCCAGTCAGCAATGCTGCATCCCATGAATGAATTTTTTAAAATGGTTCATCTTTCCAGAAAGATCATCAACAAAAGCATCATTAAGTGGTTCCAGGGTTTTCACTTGCACTGCACTATCTAAAAGCTCACTTCATCTGTAACTCACTGACTGTGTGAAGCAGAACTTTCTCACCCAGTGGCTGATTTTTTTCATGTTGTTTTGAACTTGTGGACTCTTTTATAGCTTCAGGTATTGTTTTTGCTATGTCTTTACTCTCCAGTTTGCTGTTACCTATGCTTCGATGAGCATTCCCTTTACTTTTCCCTTTTAAAGATGGATAGTCCAAATTGTTCATATGTTTTGAAAACTGTTATAACGATCAGTGGTCTTCCATTCCTGCTATGTACTATGATATGCCTAGATCATGAAATTATACAGAGAAGTCATTGTCTATGAACCACCAAATGCATAATAATACTTCATGAATCTACCCATTTTGATTTAGATTTAATTTAAGCAAATAGTCCTAAAAAAGAAATAATTTCAATTTTCCAATGCATTTTATGAGTTGTAATACTTTTAAAAAATTAATGTTACTTCTTTTGCAGTTGCTTTCCACGATCTTTGTCCATTTGGCCATGGTACAATCCCTGGCATTGGAGAATCCCGTGAAGGTAAAAATAGTCACATTAGGACAACATTGTATTATTGTACATTGTGATTGTTGATCTAATGATCTAGATTGTGAGATTGACAGCATGTTGTCAAACGTGTAAGGGTCAGGGCTGCAGTTAGCTAAGGTTTTGGAGGCGTAAAGATTATTCACTGCATATATTGAGCTAAGATCTGTGAAGTCACTTCTGCATTTAAATGGAAGTACAGTGGAAGTAGTTGTATTGATCAAACTATTATACAACAGTTGCACTTCATTGAGTGGCACATTAGTCAGCTTAATTATGTGTCCCCCTTGTGTTACTGCTGGATGGGGCTGTGGCATGTATGAAGTGAAGGCATATACTGAGTTCTGCTTGTCAGCTAACTATTCCAGTAACTATTTTTGCCAGTTACAAAATTAAAAACAGGCTAGGAACCTTTAATTAGCACTTTATTTTTCAAGTCTAAGCAAATAAAAATTTGTCAGGAAATGTTTTCAGTATGAAGTACCCTAATCAGAAGCATGACTTAAAAGGTGTTAAAATACCTGCACAATAACCATAACTTTTACTATGGTATCATTCCACATTATGTACTGTTCTCCTCACTAGATGGGATAAACACAGCTGTCAATTCCTGACCTCCATTATCTTTATACTGTAGTGCCATATTTCCCCTTCCTGAATGTTGATTTTAATGAGGAAATAAAACTGGAAACTCAGTACCACTCCGGGGTTAACACTTGAGATAATGCCGTTCTAAGAATAATGCTATGTAAGAATGGAAGTCCAAAATGCTGTGGACACTAACATTTTTAAATAAAATGTAAAATAATGGAAATATGCAGCAAACCTGGCAATATCTGAGTAGTCATGATTTGGAGATGCCGGTGTTGGACTGGGGTGTACAAAGTTAAAAAATCATACAACACCAGGTTATAGTAAGGTTTGTGAAGGTTTGTAGCTCAGGTTGAGGTTTAGGATGTAGGTTTGCTTGCTGAGCTGTAGGTTTGCTATCCAGACGTTTCATTACCTGGCTAGGTAACATCATCAGTGGCGACCTCCAAGTGAAACGAAGCTGTTGTCTCCTGCTTTCTATTTATATCTTTCTCCTGGATGGGGTTCCTGGGGTTTGTGTCATTTCCTGTTCGTTTTCTGAGGGGTTGATAGATGGAATCTATCGAGATTCCTCAAGAACAAACCACGACAAGCAGACCAAACACAGCCAGAAACCCTAACCACCTTACCATACATCAAAGAAGTTTCAGAAATGACAGCCAGACTACTAAGACCCCTCGGAATCCTAGTAGCACACAAACCCACCAACACTCTCAAACAAAAACTAACAAACTTAAAAGACCCAGTACAACCCATGGACAAAACCAACGTCATCTACAAAATTCCATGCAAGGACTGCCACAAACACTACGTAAGACAAACAGGAAGAAAGTTAGCCACAGGATACACGAACACCAGCTCGCCACAAAAAGACACTACCCTCTCTCCCTCGTAGCCCTACACACAGATGAAAAAAAACACCATTTCGACTGGGCCAACACATCTATCCTTGGACAGGCTAAGCAAAGACATGCCAGAGAATTCCTAGAGGCCTGGCACTCCAACCACAACGCCATAAACAAACACATAGATCTAGATGCCATCTATCAACCCCTCAGAAAATGAACAGGAAATGACATCACCACAAATGCCAGGAACCCCATCCAGGAGAAAGATATAAATAGAAAGCAGGAGACAACAGCTTCGCTTCACTTGGAGGTCGCCACTGATGATGTTACCTAGCCAGGTAATGAAACGTCTGGATATCAAACCTACAGCTCAGCGAGCAAATCTACACCCTATACCAGGTTATAGTCCTGTTGGACTATAACCTGGTGTTGTGTGATTTTAAAATATCTGAGTAGAGAGAGAGAGATGGAGTTAATGTTTCAGGTTAGTGATTTCTTTTATTACAGTATAAAAAGAGAATTGAATGGAAGAGTATTTACACATATACCATGGTGTTTGTGGTTATTTGATAAATGTTAGTTTAGAGTGAGGCTTTTCATTTGCTTTGCATGTACACATTAAGGTTGAAAGGGCAACAATGCATGGTAAGCAAATATCTATCACACTATTTAATCTAACATTTCAGGAAAATGTTTGGAAAAAGAACACAAAACTAAACAAACTTTGTATCAATTCCACCATGATTCTGGGAATACATAAATGTTTGAAAAAATCCTGAAACAGATTCGACTTGTTCATTCAATATGAAGTTGTACAAATTAATTAATTTGGTCTATTTTGTATGAACCTTTTGTTTTGCATTCTAGATGTTAATGAATGTTGGGAAAACCCTGGAATCTGTTCAAATGGCCATTGCATCAACACAGATGGATCGTTCCGATGTGAGTGCCCAATGGGATACAACCTGGATTACAGTGGAGTTAATTGTGCCGGTACGGATCTTATTATTAGTCATCACAAAATCATTTTTAAAAATTAATAATGGGTAAGACTCACTTTTGACAAGAGTGGAAACTTGTGCTATGTATCAGCCACCATTTGAGTGGGAGCAGCGGCCGAGTAAAGGCGAACCCGGGAGACTACAGCTAAGGTAAAACAGTTTGTTTCAAAATTACTTACCTGTAGCGGGCAGCGGTGTTTTTTATTCTCTCTTCACAAAAAGAGCGGGAGCAGGAGAGGAAGTGACGGCAAACAGAGGGGCAGCCGGGAAGGAGAACTGTGAGTATAAATACTCACCTTTTAATCACCAACGGTCATTTGAGTGGGAGCAGCGGAAGTGAGGTTGGAGCGCATAGCTGGGCAGGAAGGTAAGTGATTAGTATTTGAGTGGGTGTGTTCTAGGGTGATTGATAGAAGCTACAGGGACATAGTTACGCCGGAGAACAGAGGTAGCTGGGTAACAGTTAGAGGTGGGAAGGGGAAGAAGCAGGCAGTGCAGGGATCCCCTGTGGTCGTTCCCCTAAAAAATAAATATACAGCTTTGGAAACTGTTGGGGGGGACAGCGTTGCAGGTGTAAGCTGCAGTGAAGGGGTCTGTGGCTCTGAGACTCAGAAGGGGAAGGGGGAGAGGAGGAGAGCGCTAGTTATAGGGGACTCTCTAGTTAGAGGGACGGACAGGCGGTTCTGTGGACATGGGCGAGACTCACGGATGGTTTGTTGCCTCCCGGGTGCTAGGGTCCGAGACGTCTCAGACCGTGTCTTCAGAATCCTTAAGGGGGAGGGTGTGCAGCCAGAAGTCGTGGTGCACATTGGCACCAACGACATAGGTAGGAAGAGGGGTGGGGAGGTCATTCAAGAGCTCAAGGAGTTAGGCTGGAAGCTAAAAGCTAGGACGGACAGAGTCGTCATCTCTGGGTTGTTGCCGGTGCCACGTGACAGTGAGGCAAAGAATAGGGAGAGAGTGCAGTTGAACACGTGGCTGCAAGGCTGGTGTAGGAGGGAGGGCTTCAGATATTTGGACAATTGGACTGCATTCTGGGGAAGGTGGACCTGTACAAGCAGGACGGGTTGCACCTGAACCAGAAGGGCACCAATATCCTGGGGGGTAGGTTTGCTAGCACTCTTCGGGGGGGTTTAAACTAATTTGGCAGGGGGATGGGATCCGGACTTGTAGTCCAGCAAGCAGGTTAGCTGTTTGTCAGGATGCCCAAGACTGTAGGGAGGCTGTGGAGAAGGTAGCACTGACAGGGACTACTTGCGGACACAGAGATGGGCTCAAGTGCGTATACTTCAACGCAAGGAGTATCAGAAATAAGGTGGGTGAACTTAAGGCGTGGATCGGTACCTGGGACTACGATGTTGTGGCCATCACGGAAACGTGGATAGATGTGGGACAGGAATGGCTGTTGGAGGTTCCTGGTTACAGGTGTTTCAGTAAGATTAGGGAGGGTGGGAAAAAAGGAGGGGGGGTGGCATTGCTAATTAGAAATGGTATAACGGCTGCAGAAAGGAAGTTTGAGGGGGATCTGCCTCTGGAGGTAGTATGGGCTGAAGTCAGAAATAGGAAAGGAGCAGTCACCTTGTTGGGTGTTTACTATAGGCCCCCCAATAGCAGCAGAGATGTGGAGAAACAGATTGGGAAACAGATTTTGGAAAGGTGCAGAAGCCACAGGGTCGTAGTCATGGGCGACTTCAACTTCCCAAATATTGATTGGAAGCTCTTTAGATCAAGTAGATTGGATGGGGCGGTGTTTGTGCAGTGTGTCCAGGAAGCTTTTCTAACGCAGTATGTAGATTGTCCAACCAGAGGGGAGGCCATATTGGATTTGGTACTCGGTAATGAACCGGGACAAGTGGTGGGCTTGTTAGTGGGTGAACATTTTGGTGATGGTGACCACAATTCTGTGACTTTCACCTTGGTTATGGAGAGAGATAGGTGCGCACAACAAGGTAGATTTTATAATTGGGGGAAGGGAAATTACGATGCTGTAAGGCAGGATTTGAGGAGCATACGTTGGGAGCTTAGGCTGTCAGGGAAGGATGTGGTGGAAATGTGGAACTTTTTCAAAGAGCAGATACGACGTGTCCATGATATGTATGTACCTATCAGGCAGGAAAGAAATGGTCGTGTGAGGGAGCCTTGGTTGACGAGAGAGGTTGAATGTCTGGTAAAGAGGAAGAAGGAGGCTTACATAAGGTTGAGGAAACAGGATTCAGACAGAGCAGTGGAGGGATACAGGATAGCCAGAAGGGACCTGAAGAAAGGGATTAGGAGAGCTAAGAGAGGGCATGAAAAATCGTTGGCGGATAGGATCAAGGATAACCCCAAGGCATTTTATGCGTATGTGAGAAACCTGAGAATGACGAGAACGAGGGTAGGTCCGATCAAGGACAGTAGTGGGAGACTGTGTATTGAGTCGGAAGAGATAGGAGAGGTCTTGAACAAGTACTTCTCTTCAGTATTTACGAACGAGAGGGACCGTATTGTAGAAGAGGAGAGTGTGAAATGGACTGGTAAGCTAGAAGAGATACCTGTTAGGAAGGAAGATGTGTTGGACATTTTGAACAACTTGAGGATAGACAAGTCCCCCGGGCCTGACGGGATATATCCTAGCATTATGTGGGAAGCAAGAGAGGAAATTGCAGTACCGTTGGCAATGATCTTCTCGTCTTCACTGGCAACGGGGGTGGTACCAGGGGACTGGAGAGTAGCGAATGTTGTGCCCCTGTTCAAAAAAGGGAATAGGGATAACCCCAGGAATTACAGGCCTGTTAGTCTTACTTCTGTGGTAGGCAAAGTAATGGAAAGGGTACTGAGGGATAGGATTTATGAGTATCTGGAAAGACACTGCTTGATTAGGGACAGCCAGCACGGATTTGTGAAGGGTAGGTCTTGCCTTACAAGTCTTATTGAATTCTTCGAGGAGGTGACCAAGCATGTGGATGAGGGAAGAGCAGTGGATGTAGTGTACATGGATTTTAGTAAGGCATTTGATAAGGTTCCCCATGGTAGGCTTATGCGGAAAGTCAGGAGGCATGGGATAGAGGGAAATTTGGCCAATTGAATAGAAAACTGGCTAACCGGTCGAAGGCAGAGAGTGGTGGTAGATGGTAAATATTCAGCCTGGAGCCCAGTTACAAGTGGAGTTCCGCAGGGATCAGTTCTGGGTCCTCTGCTGTTTGTAATTTTTATTAATGACTTAGATGAGGGAGTCGAAGGGTGGGTCAGTAAATTTGCAGATGATACGAAGATAGGTGGAGTTGTGGATAGTGAGGAGGGTTGTTGTCGGCTGCAGAGGGACTTAGATATGATGCAGAGCTGGGCTGAGGAGTGGCAGATGGAGTTCAACCCTGCCAAGTGTGAGGTTGTCCATTTTGGAAGAACAAATAAGAATGCGGAATACAGGGTTAATGGTAGGGTTCTTAGTCAGGTGGAGGAACAGAGGGATCTTGGGGTCTATGTACATAGATCTTTGAAGGTTGCCACTCAGGTGGATAGAGTTTGTAAGAAGGCCTATGGAGTATTATCATTCATTAGCAGAGGGATTGAATTCAAGAGTCATGAAGTGATGTTGCAGCTGTACAGGACTTTGGTTAGGCCACAGTTGGAGTACTGTGTGCAGTTCTGGTCGCCTCACTTTAGGAAAGATGTGGAAGCTTTGGAGAGGGTGCAGAGAAGATTTACCAGGATGTTGCCTGGAATGGAGAGGAAGTCGTACGAGGATAGGTTGAGAGTTCTCGGCCTTTTCTCGTTGGAACGGCGAAGGATGAGGGGTGACTTGATAGAGGTTTATAAGATGATCAGAGGAATAGATAGAGTAGACAGTCAGAAACTTTTTCCCCGGGTACAACAGAGTGTTACAAGGGGACATAAATTTAAGGTGAAGGGTGGAAGGTATAGGGGAGATGTCAGGGGTGGGTTCTTTACCCAGAGAGTGGTGGGGGCATGGAATGCGCTGCCCGTGGGAGTGGTAGAGTCGGAATCATTGGCGACCTTTAAGCAGCATTTGGATAGGTACATGGATGGGTACTTAATCTAGGTTAGAAGTTCGGCACAACATTGTGGGCCGAAGGGCCTGTTCTGTGCTGTATTGTTCTATGTTCTATGTTCTGTGCCAATTTGGTTAGTATTTCCTCTACAGTGGCTTTGTTGTTGATAAAATTGGGGAGGGTGCAGAATGGTCAGCTGATTGGCTACTGCAGGTTTTCTGACCCGACTGAAAGTCAAAATGTATCCCTGTATGCCAGCTAAAATTACATATCTGTTGTTTCATATGCTACTATCATTCGTGTTGTATGTATTACAATAATGCTGTACTTTGCCAGATTCTGATGTGTAAACCAGTTAGTGTTTGAGATGTACACTTGGAATCTTTCTATTATAATGTTATAATATTGGAGTAAATAGCAGCTTGAAGTATTGTTCATGAAACTTGAAGTTTATTGTCACAGCAAATAATTTGTTGCTTTTCCATGAAAACAGACACTGATGAATGCTCCATTGGTAATCCCTGTGGCAATGGCACTTGCACCAATGTCATTGGTGGATTCGAATGCAGTTGTGATGAAGGTTTTGAACCAGGTCCAATGATGACTTGTGAAGGTAAGAAGTGACTTCAATGATCAATGTACAGCTGGCAATGTACAGCAAGTTGTAAATTTAGGGCCAATGTCTAGCACTTCCTGTTATTGCAGGAGTCTGGCGCATCTTTAGTGAGGTGGGAATCCATCTCAAAACAGAAACTTTTGGCTGATTTTCTGGACTAAAAGCTATTTGCATTTTTTTAGCACTTTCCAAGTCTCTGCTGAGAAGTATGGAGGTGAAGTGATTTGGACGTTAGCCATAGTGAGTGCGTAAGGCATTCAGTCTGTGCTGGCTAAACAAATTACTATTTATCCTTAAAAGGACTAGAAATGATACAAATTGATTTCATGCATCAATTTCATAGGTTTTCTGGCCCTTTGATTTTTTAAAATTTTCTTCCTCTAGTTCCCATAATACATGCTATATGTCAGAGGTACAGAAACCCATTTAGGGAGTAGGTAGGTGAATTTTGAGTAGAAAATATTGGACTGACCCGTCTGCTTCACATGGTCAGGAAAGGGAGATCACATCCGAAATGAAACACAGCCCACGTGGCACAGCCCAAGGAAGTAAATCAGGAGATAGAAAAGGCATGTGTAAGGAGGGCACAATTACAATAATCATGGGGTCTTCAATACACAGATGGACTAGGAAAATCGGTTTGGTAGCAGATCTCAAGAAAAGAAATTTGTGGAATGTCTATGAAAAGTTGTTCTGGAGCAGATTGCAGTTGATCCTACTGGGGAACAGTCGATTCTGGTTTTGGTGATGTGTAATGCGACAGACTTGATTTAGAGAGCTTATGGTGAGGGAACTCCTAGGGGGCAGTGACCATGATATGATAGAGAGTTGTCTGAGAGTGAGAAGGTGAAATCAGATGTAATAGCATTACAATTGAGTAAAGGTCATGACAAAGGCATGGAGGAGGAGCTGGCCGGAGGTGATTGGAAGGGGAGCCGAGCAGGGAAGATGGAGGAGCTGCAATAGCAGACATTTCTGGGGGTAATTTGGGAGGCACAGCAACAATTCATCCCAAAGAAGATGAAGCATACTCAGGGGAGGATGAGGCAGCCATGTCTGACAAGGGAAGCCAGGAACAGAATAAAAGCAAAAAAATTAGCATACAATATGGTGAAGGTTAATGGGAAGCCAGAATAATGGGGAGCCTTTAAAACACAGCAGAAGATAACTAAAAAAAACAATAATGGGGAAGAAGGATGAAATATAGAATTAGTGTGAAATACAGTGTGGAAGCAAGCCATTCAGCCCATTGGGTCCACACCGCCCACCCAGACCCACCCGCTACCTCTGTTCCTGCATACCCTGTGGCTAACCCACCTAGCCTGCATATCCCTGGACACGATGGGCAATTTAGCATAGCCCGTCCACCTCACCTGCACATCTTTAGACTGTGGGAGGAAATCAAAGTACCCAGAGGAAACCCACACAGACTCAAGGGAATGTGCAAACTCTGCACAGACAGTCGCCTGAGGCTGGAATCAAACCCGAGTCCCTGGAGTTGTGAGGCAGCAGTGCTAAGCACTGAGCCACAGTGCCATCCCTTTTCAACAATCGAGCATCAGATATGAGAGTAGGCGAACTAGTAATATATAAGAAGATTGCAAGAGTTTTGTCAGATATCTAAAAGGTAAGAGAGAAGCAAGAGTAGACATTGAATCACTGGAAAATGAAGCTGGCGAAGTAGTAATGGGGAATAAAACAATGGTGGAAGAGCTGAATAGGTACTTTGCATCAGGCTTTTGAGTGGAAGACACCAGCAACACACTAAGAATACAAGATAGTCAGGAGCAGAGGTGAGTATAATGGCCATCACTAAGGAGAAGGTGCAGGGAAAGCTGAAAGATCTGAATTTGGATAAATAACCAGGACCAGATGGACTACACCCCAGAGTTCTGAAGGAGGTTGTAGAAGCATTAGTGGTGATCTTTCAGGAATCACTGGGGTCAGGGAAGATTGCAGAGTATTGGAAAATGGCTAATGTAGCATCCTTGTTTAGGAAGAGAGGGAGGCAGAAGACAGGAAACTATCAGCTGATTAGCCTGATCTCAGTCATTGGTAAGACTCTCGAGTCCGTTATTAAGGATTAGATTGTGAAGTACTTGGAAGTGCGTGATACAATAGGGTGGAGTGAGCACGGCTTTGTTAATGGGAGGTCATGCTTGATAAATCTGTTAGAATTCTTTGAAGAGATAATGAATAAGCTAGACAAAGGATAGTCAGTGGATGTGATCTATTTGGATTTCTAGAAGGTACCGCAAAGGAGGCTGCTAAATACGATAAGAATCTGTGGTGTTCCACAGGCGTAACTATGTTCTAAATATGGAAAGGCTTTGAAAATCTGAACTAGAAAGGGACTTGGGAGTCTTGGTTCAGGAATCTCTTAAGGTTAACATGCAGGATCATTTAGCAGTTAAGAAGGTAAGTGCAATGTTCTCGTTAATTTCAAGAGGACGAGAATACAAGAGCAGGGATGTACTGCTGAGGCTGTATAAAGTTCTGGTCAGACTGCATTTCGAATATTGTGAGCATTCTGGGTCCCAAATCTAAGGAAGGATGTGTTGGCTTTGTACAGGGTCCAAAAGAGATTTACAACAATGATGCCAGGAATGTAGGGCTTGCCATATGAGGAGCAGTTGAGGACTCTGGGTCTGTACTCAGGAGAGTTTAGAAGGATGAGGGGGGAATCTGATTTAAACTTACAGGAAACAGTGACCTGGAGACAGTGGATGTGGAGAAGATGTTTCCATGAGTAGGAGAGACTAAGACCCGAGTGGACAACCTCAGAGTGAAGGAACGACCCTGTACAACTGAGATGAGAAGGAATTGGTTTAGCCAGAAGGTGCTGACTCTGTCAAAGTCATTGCCACGAAGAGCTGTGGAGGCCAAGTCAATGAGTGTAATTAAGACAGAGATAGATAGGTTCATGATTAGTAAGGGGATCAAAGGTTATGGGGAGAAGGTAGGAAAATGAGTTTGAGAAACATATCAACCATGACTGAATGGCAGAGCAGACTGGTTTAATTCAGGAATAAAAGAATGACGAGAGAAAGATTAGGGACAATCAAGGACAGTAGTAGGAAGTTGTGTGTGGAGTCTGAGGAGATAGGGGAAGTGCTAAATGAATATTTTTCATCAGTATTCACACTAGAAAAAGACAATGTTGTCAAGAAGAACAACACTAAGAAACAGGCTACTAGACTGGATGGGATTGATGTTCGCAAGAAGAAGGTGTTAGCAATTCTGGAAAGTGTGAAAATAGGTAAGTCCCCTGGGCCGGATGGGATTCATCCTAGGATTCTCTGGGAAGCCAGGGAGGAGATTGGCTTTGATCTTTGTCATCATTGTCGACAGGAGTAGTGCCAGAAGACTGGAAGTTAGCAAATGTGGTTCCCCTGTTCAAGAAGGGGAGTAGAGACAACCCTGGTAATTATAGACCAGTGAGCCTTACTTCAGTTGTGAGTAAAGTGTTGGAAAGGATTATAAGAGGTAGGATTTATAATCATCTAGAGAGGAATAAGTTGATAGGGATAGTCAACACAGTTTTGTGAAGGATAGATGGTGCCTCACTAACCTTATTGAGTTCTTTGAAAAGGTGACCAAACAGGTGGATGAGGGTAAAGCGGTTGATGTGGTGTATATGGATTTCAGTAAGGTGTTTGTTAAGGTTCCCCACGGTAGGCTATTGCACAAAATACGGAGGCGTGGGATTGTTGGTGATTTAACGGTATAGATCATAAGTTGGCTAGCTGAAAGAAGCAAGTGGATAATAGTTGATAGGAAATGTTCATCCTGGAGTTCAGTTACTAGTGGTGTACTGCAGGGATCTGTTTTGGGACCACTGCTGTTTGTCATTTTAATAAATTACCAAGATGAGGGCGTGGAAGGATGGGTTAGTAAATTTGCAGATGACACTAAAGTTGGTGGATTTGTGGATAGTGACGAAGGATGTTACAGGTTACAGAGGGACATAGATAAGCTGCAGAGCTGGGCTGAGAGGTGGCAAGTGGAGTTTAATGCGGAAGAGTGTGAAGTGATTCGTTTTGGAAGGAGTAACAGGAATGCAGAGTACTGGGCTAATGGTAGGATTCTTGGTAGTGCAGATGAGCAGAAGGATCTCAGTGTCCAGGTACATAGATCCCTGAAAGTTGCCACCCAGGTTGATAGGGTTGTTAAGAATGTGTATGGTGTGTTAGCTTTTATTGGTAGAGATATTGGGTCTTGGAGCTGCAAGGTCATGTTGCAGCTTTACAAAACTCTGGTGCAGCCATTTGGTGTATTGTGTACAGTTCTGGTCACCGCATTATAGGAAGAATGTGGAAGCATTGGAAAAGATTTACTAGGAGTTGCCTGGTATGGAGAAAAGGTCTTATGAGGAATGGCTGAGGGACTTGAGGCTGTTTTCGTTAGAGAGAAGAAGGTTGAGAGGTGACTTAATTGAAACATATAAGATAATCAGAGGGTTAGATAGGGTGGACAGGGAGAGCCTTTTTCCTCAGATGATGATGGCGAGCATGAGAGGACATAGCTTTAAACTGAGAGGTGATAGATTTAGGACAGATGTCAGAGGTAGATTCCTTACTCAGAGAGTAGTAGGGGCGTGGAATGCCCTGCCTGCAACAGTAGTAGACTCACCAACTTTAAGGACATTTAAATGGTCACTGGATAAACATATGGATGAAAATGGAATAATGTAGGTTAGATGACTTCAGATTGGTTTCACAGGTAGCCACAACATCGCGGGCTGAAGGGCCTGTACTGCGCTGTTTTGTTCTATGTTCTAATTCAGCTACTGTGTATTTGCGTTATCATTGTAACTGAATCGTAAGGGCTAAGATACCAAATACATTCAGTATGAAATCTAGCCTGTGTTAAATACTTTTTAGGAAATTCCCACATATTTTCTTTGCTTGCAATTAAGTGCTCATCCATAGACAAGAGAACGGCCAGTGAATTAAAGTGCATGCAGAACCATTTTCAAGGGTGGTTTTCTCCTGTGTTATCAGCTGCCCCCTTTTCCTGATGATTAGTTGACTACTCGGAGCATTTCTATACCTTAGGAAGTGATTTTCACTGATTCCCCACTCCCTGTAAGACCCCAAACAAGAAGGAAGCAGGACTTTAGAAAACAGACAGGAAAACATTGTCACTGTACCTCTGAGGCCCCTCTTTGGCACTCCATTGGAGTGCCTGATCAGTTATTTTACTCTGAGAAACATAGTTATCAATCTGTATAGATTTACATTCCAGCAATAAGCATAATTGGTGACTGTGCCCGTAAAGTGTTGGAAATTAATAAATCCCAACTCTTGCTCCTTCCCACCTCAACAAAATCCAAAACAGCCTGTAACCTTAATATTGGAATATTCAAATTGTGACAAAGAATTTTATTCAAGGTTTGTGAGAAGATTTGTAGCTCGGGTGCTCGTTGTTGTAGTTCTGTTCGCCGAGCTGGGAATTTGTGTAGCAGACGTTTCGTCCCCTGTCTAGGTGACATCCTCAGTGCTTGGTAGCCTCCTGTAAAGCGCTTCTGTGATTTTTCCTCCGGCATTTGTAGTAGTTTGTCTCTGCCGCTTCCGGTTATCAGTTCCAGCTGTCCGCTGCAGTGGCCGATATATTGGGTCCAGATCGATGTGTTTGTTTATAGAATCTGTGGATGAGTGCCATGCCTCTAGGAATTCCCTGGCTGTTCTCTGTTTGGCTTGTCCTATAATAGTAGTGTGTCCCATGTTGCTTGTCATCTGCGTGTGTGGCTACTAAGGATAGCTGGTCGTGTCGTTTCGTGGCTAGTTGGTGTTCATGGATACGGATCGTTAGCTGTCTTCCTGTTTGTCCTATGTAGTGTTTTGTGCAGTCCTTGCATGGGACTTTGTACACTACGTTGGTTTTGTTCATGCTGGGTATCGGGTCCTTCGTCCTGGTTTTCAGTTTGCTCTATGAGCTATCAATTCTCTCAGTGTCCAGGTATGCAATCACCTTAAAGGGACCAGCTGTTCGATTACACCGAACGTGGTAGTACTTAAAATATACTTAGCTGAATGTAAGGAAGGGACAGGATTGCTGCTTCTAAAATCATATTATGTGACCACCGTAAGATTCATACCATCATTGTAATCCTTCGTAGTGTTCAGTGGCAGTAATTATGGGCTGGTCAGATGACATTTGGCTGTTTGTAACTTGACGAAACGTCATAGAGTCATAGAGATTTACAGCACGGAAACAGACCCTTCGGTCCAACCTGTCCATGCCGACCAGATAGTCCCACCTGCCAGCACCCGGCCCATATCCCTCCAAACCCTTCCTATTCATATACCCATCCAAATGCCTCTTAAATGTTGCAATTATACCAGCCTCCACCACTTCCTCTGGCAGCTCATTCCATACACGTACCACCCTCTGCATGAAAACGTTGCCCCTTAGGTCTCTTTTAGATCTTTCCCCTCTCACCCTAAACCTATACCCTCTAGTTCTGGATTCCCCGACCCCAGGGAAAAGACTTTGTCAATTTATCCTATCCATTCCCCTCATAATTTTGTAAACCTTATAAGGTCACCCCTCAGCCTCTGACACTCCAGGGAAAACAGCCCCAGCCTGTCCAGCCTCTCCCTACAGCTCAAAACCTCCAACCCTGGCAACATCCTTGTAAACCTTTCAGTGAACCAGAGGTTCGACGTTATTTTTGTTTTGACCCACAAGAAATGTGAGAACCTCATGAACCTGACGGCTCTCAACTCCCTATCTCTGAGTTTTTCAATGTCTCAGAAATCTATGGGTGAGGAATAAGTTTTAAACCATTTCCAAGTTGCACTGGGAGTGATAATTAATTACTAATTAATAGTACATAATGTCACCCAAAACCTGCCACTGTCAAACCAATAATGCCTGGTTCGGGTTGAGATATGGGTCTGAAGTTTGTGTTTCCTCTCCAGTGGTATTTGTCATGGTGGAGTCACATTAATGGTGCACTCACAGGATACTGCCTTCCCATCCACCCCCTGATCAACCCACATAATACAGAGTATGTGGATGGTGGGTTGTACATGGGCGGAGGAGGCAGCTGGGAGAGAGGCACTGAAATTACCAGCCTGTGTGCCATGCTCAAAATGATAATTAAGGGTATTGAACTTGTTAAAATCTCAGTTGAACCTAATTGTCCTGCCCATGCTGTATTACAGTTGGGGTGGATAGCCCTTTTTAAATTTTTTTTTGTTAAAGCAGGGGGAATGATGGGAGATACTACACTACAGAGCATCTTTAATGCATCTATACACATTCCTCACTAAGTTATAATACCTCCACCCTCCCTTTCTCCCATCCCCTCTGCCCACTTCACTCAACTTTCCAAGATACTCGAACCGTAGTGGTGAGCTGGCTGAATGGCCATCTTTTGTGCAGATGTGGAGTCTGTGTGGGTGGAATTGAGGAACCACAAAGGCAAAAAAAACATAATTGGAGTTGTGTATAGACCTCCTAACAGTGGTCAGGACCAGGGACGCAACATGTACCGGGAAATAGAGAAGGCATGTCAGAAAGGCAAGGTTACATTGATCATGGGAGACTTCAATATGCAGGTGGACTGGGTAAATAATGTTGTTAGTGGATCTAAAGAAAGGGAATTCATGGAATGCTTACAGGATGGCTTTTTGGAACAGCTTGTCATGGAGCCCACAAGAGAGCAGGCTATTCTGGACCTAGTGCTTTGCAATGAACCAGACTCTATAAAAGATCTTAAAGTAAGGGAACCCTTAGGAAGTAGCGACCATAATATGATAGAGTTCAGTCTGCAGTTTGAAAGGGAGAAGGCAAAATCGGATGTAATGGTGTTACAGTTGAATAAAGGTAATTATGAGGGCATGAGAGAGGAACTGACTAAAATAGACTGGAAGCAGAGGCTAACCGGGAAGACAGTAGAGCAAAAATGGCAGGAGTTTGTAGGTATAATTGAGGACACTGTACAGAGGTTCATTCCCAAGAAAAGAAAGATTAACCGGGGAGGGCTTAGACAACCTTGGCTGACAAAGGAAGTCAGGAAATGTATTAAAGAAAAAGAGAGATCCTATAAAGTGGCTAAGAACAGTGGGAAATCAGAAGATTGGGAGGGATACAAAAGCAAACAGAGGATAACAAAGAGTGTAATAAGAAAGGAGAGGATCAAATATGAAGGTAGGCTAGCCAGTAATATTAGAAATAATAGTAAAAGTTTCTTTCAGTACATAAGAAACAAACGACAGGCAAAAGTAGACATTGGGCCACTTCAAACTGATGCAGGAAGCCAAGTGATGGGAGATAAGGAAATAGCAGGAGAACTTAACAAGTACTTTGCGTCAGTCTTCACAGTGGAAGACATGAGTAATATCCCAAAAATTAAAGGGTGTCACGGGGCTGAGTTGAGTATGGTTGCCATTACGAAAGAGATAGTGCTAGAAAAGTTAAAAAGTCTTAAAATTGATAAATCTCCTGGCCCCGATGGGATAAACCCTAGAGTTCTGAGAGAGGTGGCTGAGGAAATAGCAGAGGCATTGGTTGAGATCTTTCAAGAGTCACTGGAGTCAGGAAAGGTCCCGGATGATTGGAAGATGGCTGTTGTAACCCCCTTGTTCAAGAAAGGATCAAGGCAAAAGATGGAAAATTATAGGCCAATCAGCTTAACCTCGGTTGTTGGTAAAATTCTAGAATCCATCATTAAGGATGAGGTTTCTAAATTCTTGGAAGAGCAGAGTCTGATTAGAACAAGTCAACATGGATTTAGTAAAGGGAGGTCATGCCTGACAAACCTGTTGGAATTTTTTGAAGAGGTAAC
This sequence comes from Chiloscyllium plagiosum, assembly GCF_037043375.1. Lineage (NCBI taxonomy): Eukaryota > Metazoa > Chordata > Chondrichthyes > Orectolobiformes > Hemiscylliidae > Chiloscyllium > Chiloscyllium plagiosum. The sequence goes on from NW_028270140.1 coordinate 2,517,232, forward strand.
AAGTAGGTTAGACCAGGGAAACCCAGTGGATGTGGTCTATCTAGACTTTCAAAAGGCCTTTGATAAGGTGCCACACGGGAGGCTGCTGAGCAAGGTGAGGGCCCATAGTGTTCGAGGTGAGCTGCTGGGATGGATTGAGGATTGGCTGTCTAACAGAAGGCAGAGAGTTGGGATAAAAGGTTCTTTTTCAGAATGGCAGCCGGTGACGAGCGGTGTCCCGCAGGGTTCGGTGCTGGGGCCACAGCTGTTCGCATTATATATTAACGATTTGGATGAGGGAACCGGGGGCATTCTCGCGAAGTTTGCCGATGATACGAAGTTAGGTGGACAGGCAGGTAGTACTGAGGAAGTGGGGAGGCTGCAGAAGGATCTTGACAGGTTGGGAGAGTGGTCCAGGAAATGGCTGATGGAATTTAACGTGAGCAAGTGCGAGGTCTTGCACTTTGGCAAAAAGAATAAAAGCATAGACTACTTTCTAAATGGTGAGAAAATTAATAAAGCCAAAGCACAAAGGGATCTGGGAGTGCTAGTCCAGGATTCTCTAAAGGTAAACATGCAGGTTGAGTCCGTGATTAAGAAAGCGAATGCAATGTTGTCTCTTATCTCAAGAGGGTTGGAATATAAAAGCAGAGATGTACTACTAAGACTTTATAAAGCTCTGGTTAGGCCCCATTTGGAGTACTGTGTCCAGTTTTGGTCCCCACACCTCAGGAAGGACATACTGGCACTGGAACGTGTCCAGCGGAGATTCACACGGATGATCCCTGGAATGACAGGTCTAACATATGAGGAACGGCTGAGGATACTGGGATTGTATTCGTTGGAGTTTAGAAGATTAAGGGGAGACTTAATAGAGACGTACAAAATAATACATGGCTTGGAAAAGGTGGATGCTAGGAAATTGTTTCAGTTAAACGAGGAGACTAGGACCCGTGGACACAGCCTTAGAATTAGAGGGGGTCATTTCAGAACAGAAATGCGGAGGCATTTCTTCAGCCAGAGAGTGGTGGGCCTGTGGAATTCATTGCCACGGAGTGCAGTGGAAGCCGGGACGCTAAATGTCTTCAAGGCCGAGATTGATAGATTCTTGTTGTCTCGAGGAATTAAGGGCTACGGGGAGAACGCTGGTAAGTGGAGCTGAAATGCGCATCAGCCATGATTGAATGGCAGAGTGGACTTGATGGGCCGAATGGCCTTACTTCCACTCCTATGTCTTATGGTCTTATGGTCTTATGGTCTTATCCCCATTCTATGATCTGTGCAAGACTCCAGAGACCCCTCTACAGGAATGTAATAAGAGGCATGAAGACTGAGATAGAGGCCCACACATGCTCTAAGATGCAATCAATTCTTCTCCTGTCATTTTGTTTAAAGAGGATATCATTCAGTTTAAGAAAAAAAATCCACATGACTGTTGGTTACACTCTATTAGAGTAAGAGAGATTTCAAATTGTTGAATAAATCATAACTTGTCTCCCTGCAGAATGCAAAAAGGGAAATGCAGTTTCATGATGACCATTGATTATTTGTTGTTTCTGTAAAGTTACTTTTTGACGTACTTTTGAGAAACTTTTGAATTATCATCTGAATAGGTGTTAATTCTGTAAAGTATAGACTGTGACGGGGCAGTTGACAAAAAACCCTAATTGATAACGTGCTTTTTCTTTCTCTCTTTTTTAATTCAGACATAAATGAATGTGCCCAGAACCCACTGCTGTGTGCTTTCCGATGCATTAACACCTTTGGTTCCTATGAATGTACATGCCCTGCCGGTTACACTTTGAGGGAAGATGGGAAGATGTGCAGAGGTGAGGACAGTCAGTAGGAGCAGAAAACCAACTCTCACTGTTTACATGTTGAAAAAGACAAGATTCAGACAAGATATGACCACCAGGCTGATGGAATTGGATCAAGATACAAACCACAGTCTTGTTTATTGAAGCAGTTTATCCCATATTTATTTATTTTAACCATGTAAGGAAGATCATGGTTGTTAAGAGAAAGAGAGAGAGAGAGAGAGAGAGAGAGCAGTGTTAAGGAATAAGACCTGATGTATCAGGATTGACTGTCTATCTTTGCTGCCATCTTTATTTCTGAGGACTATGGACATCCACTGTATTGGTCCACACTTACAGGGAAAGTTCCAGAGTGGTTTGCCATTGCCTTCTGCAGAATGGCTTTACAGGAAACTGTCCTGCTCTGACTGCCTGGTGTCAGGCATTGGGTGTGTTTACATGCTGACAATCATCCTGTTTGGTCAAACTATGAATGTACCCTGAAGTCATTAAGTTCTGGCACATAGATGCAAACCCTGAGCTTCTGGTCTCTGTAACGTCTTACCCACTCTATCATAACACCCCCTTAAAAAAGGCTTGTATATTATGGCAGAAGGATTAGCAAGTTTATTTTTTTTGGAAAAGAAAGTTGAATTGAAGTTTGCAATATTATACAGGGCATTGACAGAGATGTTTCTGGCAAAAATCTCCTCACTGTGGTTAATAATCATGTACCACAAGGCAGAAGTTATAAATCAGTAAAGAAGCAAAAGTGCAAGTCTTTCTCACCAAAATAACTGAAAAAAAATTAAGAGATGGCCATTGAAATGTACAGTGTAAATGTGTTTAAAATTTAATTACATGCATTTCAGTAAATAAAAGTGACTAAGACATAGAGCGAAAAAGTAAGTTATGATGAACTGATATATCAGAAATGACTGGCTTACTAAGCCTAATAACAATTTCCTATTCCTGAAAGTGTCTACTTGCCTTTATGTTTTGGCCTAGCATTCCTAATGAATATTAACCTAACCTAGTTCTCGTTATTTCCTTAAATCATGGTGGTTTCCAACCTTTCACTTTATCAACACTTCAACAGCTCCTATGAGATTGCAATCTTAATAACTTGTGGCCCAAGAGAAACCAAACAACATTGTCACACTGTGTTATCTCTGTCTTTCTGTTTTTAACTTTGAATATCATTTGCCGGTTGCAGTACCAGACAATAAAAACAGTGCCTAATACCGTGTGATTCTGTTTTCCACCTTATTTTCTGTGTTTTAATCAAGTTTTATTTTAAAACCTATTTATTTTGCTTTGTGTTGACCATGTTCCATCACAGACCTCGATGAATGTACTCAGGAACTCCAAGACTGTGAATCGCGAGGCATGATGTGCAAAAACCTGATTGGTACCTTTATGTGTATCTGCCCACCTGGAATGGTACGCAGACCCGATGGAGATGGTTGTATGGGTAAGATTTTTTGACTGACTGCGAAAGGCATGAAATTTGGGTGAAATGATGTCATTCGGCGAATCCATAGTGAAATTTTCTGAAGACAGACCCTAAGGAAATAGGCAACTAGTAGCCCTGTGATAGAAACAGTTCTACTAAACAGACAAATATTCAGCTCATTGAATTCTCAAAAATATGCCAGCTTTCAGGGACGGAAAATAAAAGCTTTAATTTCACTTCTCTGATCTGTGCATTTCCTGTGGCCATACTAAAGGAGGAAAGAAATCTCTTCCACAAATAACAATGAGCATTTAAATAATGTACAGATGGCACAGGAGTGACACTAACATGTGTTCCACGTCATGATCCGATGATTTCACTGAAACGTTACAGAAGAGAAAGGCCACCCATAGGATCTGAGCTCTCGTCAGACTGAAGCAACTTTGTTTAAAAAAGAGAAGTATTGGTTTTCTCCATCCTTCACTCCAGCACAGCCACACAGCAGTCACTGAAGCCAATTGGCTGATGCTCCTTAAAAGAAAGCAGAGCTGGAATTTGTCCTGGCTGGAGGAGCGTTGTGCGGCCATGTGCACGTTTCTTTGTTGACTTGGAGCCAGTGATGATCTTGGACATGAGGCCCATTCTGAGTTGGTTCATGTGTTCAAAATATTTCTGCAGAGAAATATAGCCAGATTCATCTAAAATTAGGCCGTGTGTTTGTGAAAAGTGCACCTGCCTTATTTTAGAGCCGACCAGAATAGGGAGAGGGATGGAATAGAAGAAAATGTGGCATGATTATCTTCAGATAAACATCTAATGAAGTTAAGTAGTTATTATAACTTCTGAGCAGCCAGCAATGTTACATGTATTACCTGTTTTAAGCTGGTGTCAGGCATTTGGATCAGAACACGACATTTTATAACATTCAAGGCAATGGGCCTAGTTCAGCAAAGTGGGACCAGTGTAGATAGTAGTGGATTTAACAGTATAGACTTGAAGGATCAAAGGACCTCTGTACTATATGATTCTGGGATTCTACGGTGTTCTGTCAAATTGGTCACATACCTGACCCACGCTCTGGCACCGATTTGGCCCATGGGTCATGGAATAGTGCAGTCCTCATCCTGCATGCCTGTTTTCAGGCACATTGACCCTGATTTTAACTCTTCTAGCCTTGTGGCAACCAGTACAGGGGTAGATTCAGTGTAGACCCTTATCTCTCCTCATCCCTCTGTCTTCCCACTATGTCCTGATTACAATCACGGTCTTGCACCAGAGAATGACGTTTCATTAGAAAGGAAATGGGGAACTTTTTTTGAAAAAAAGTATTTAGACAGCAAAAGTGGATCTGCAGTGTGTGCTGGTCAGTGGCGAAGTCCTCTCCATTGAGCCAAATCTGCTGGGAGCCAGGAGAACAAAAGTCAGTAAGTTTGGCTGCCCCAGACCAGGTCTCTCTCATTCCTTTGGAAAACTTCTTTCCCTCTCCTTAAATGAGGGCTTGGGTCCATTCCTATCTGTAAGATCAAACAACAGAGGGCCTAAAGAGACTTTAAAATTGATCACCAGGGGACCTGTCCATAAAGATCAGCAGATGTACCACATCTCTGAACTCCACAAATTCTCCATCTATTTCAGGGTTTATACACTCTATATCCCTCCCACTTTAAAAATGGGTCAGTGCATCTGTCACATTTCAAATGTTGTCAGCCAATAGTTCACTGTGTTTATTTGCCTCAAATTCTTCTAACGTATACAAACTTGACATTAGTGGTTGAAATCACACCATGCATTTTTAGTATCATAAATACTGATATATTTGTGTGGAATTCTTTTCTCTGTTATCTCAGTGCTGTTTTTAGCCTCTATGTTTTGAATATGTTACTGATTTTGCTACTGACAAAATAAATAACAGATGGGAATTTGATTAACATTTGCAAAACCAGTTTAATAATTCTGCACAATATGATTCTGCCCAGCTTGTAGCCTCCAAATTGTTACAAATATGGAGAAGCTGAGTATCGATGCCAAAAATAACTTATGCCAACATATTTTGTAGAGAAAATGAAAGAATCAAAATAGTTTGGTTCTATATTTGATATTTTTTCAAACAATACCTGAATCTTTCCAATTTTAGATAACAATGAATGCTGGAGTAAGCCAGGCATCTGTGAAAATGGGCGCTGTATAAACATTGTAGGCAGCTACAGATGTGACTGTGGTGAAGGTTTCCGAGCAACTCCCTCGGGCACTGAGTGCATTGGTAAGTCCAATTTACATGGACGTTTCAGTGTAGATTAATCCACATGTCACATTTTAAGAGGGACAAGTCCCATCAAAATTACCAATCAAATTGAGATTCTGATATTATAAATCAAAATTTCTTCATAATTAATTGTGTTATGTCAAAGAGTACAGTATCAGTGAATGATGGAATATTGGCAAGTAAAATAAAAAGTGTTGAACATATCACATCAACAAGGGAAACAACAGTTGGCTATAGCAAAAAAGATGCTATGCCGATCTAAAAAGGATTTATTCACTGCCATTGGAACCAATGCTCAAGATGGACTTGACTACTGACAATCAAGTGGCCACTTAAATACAGTGTATTCTTTTCTACAGAGTGTAGGGTAAACTTGAGGCGCATTCAGTCACAAACTGATGGTCCCTGTTCCTGCTGTGTCTTTGTTATGAACCTTGTCTGATGTGAGCACTGGGCAAAGTGAAACAATTAGCAAAGACACAGACAGGTCCAAATGAAGAGGGGCAAGGTAGGATGACAGCCTAGAGTACGGCAGGAGTTAGAAAAGTGGGCAGTGAGATCTCAATGATAAAGTCGAAAGAGAAGTTGACACAGACTGCAGGCCAATAATACAATAACTTGAGCTGAAAGAGGTTTGTAGGACATTTGTGTATGATGAGAGCAACAAAAATATTAGAAAGTAAAGGAACAATATTTAAGAAAAGGAATGAGGAAGAGAATTTGTAAACTTATTTTGAAGACCAAAGTATGCAACAAACATATCAACAATAACATACATTTATGTAGTGTCTTTATAGATTACACTAAGGTGTTGTAGAGTCATGGTCATGGAGTCGTAGGGTCATACAGCATGAATACAGACCCTTCGGCACAACTAGTTCATGCTGATCACGTTCCCAAACTAAACTAGTCCCACCTGCCTGCGTTTGACCCATATCCCTCCAAACCTTTCCTATTCATGTACTTATCCAAATGTCTTTTAAATGTTGTAACTGTACCCACATCCAGACTTCCTCAGGCAGCTCTTTCACACATGAACTACTCTCTGTTTAAAAGGGTTGCCCCTCATGTCTTTTTAAGCTTTCTCCTCTCACCTTTAAAATATGCCCCCTAGTTTTGAACTCCCCTAACCTAGGGGAAAGACACTTGCTATTCACCTTATCTATGCCCCTCATGATTTTTATAAAACTCTATGAGGTCACCCCTCAATCTCCTACACTCCAGTGAAAAAAGTCCCAGACAGTTTTTAAAACTCAAACTCTCCATTTCCAGCAACATCATGATAAATCTTTTCTGAACCCTCTTCAATTTAGGAACTGCACACATTACTCCAGAAGAGTAATTCCTGAAGAAGGGCTAATGCCCGAAACATCGATTCTCCTGTTCCCTAGATGCTGCCTGACCTGCTGCGCTTTTCCAGCAACACATTTCCATCTCTGATCTCCAGCATCTGCAGACCTCACTTTACTCCAGAAGAGGCCTCACCAACATCTTGTATAATCTCAAGATGGTGTCCAAGCTCTGAGCAATGAAGGCAAGCGTACTAAGTGCCTTCCTAACCACTCTGTCTACCTGTGACACAAATTTCAAAGAATTATGTACCTGAATCCCTAGATCTCTGTTTGACAACACTATCCAGGGATCTAACATTAAGTGTATAAGCCCTGCCCTTGTTTCTCTTACCAAAATGCAATTCTCCACTGTGCTACCAATTTTGGAGAGGTAAGAATTGATTAGGGATAGTCAGCATGAGGGTTTTGTGTGAGGGAAATTGTGTCTTACAAACTTGATTGAGTTTTTTGAGGAAGTAACCAAAAAGATTGTTGAGGGCAGAGCAGTAGACATTGTTACTTAGATTTGTTACTGAGTTACTTAGACACATAACCAAAAGTGTGGTTAAAGAGGCAGGTTTTAGGGATCATCTTACCAAAGTAGGAAGATGTAGAGTGACTGCTGAAGGAAATATAAAGTCTAAGACCATTAGCTAAAGTCAAGCCTGCCAATGGTGGAGAGATTAAAATTGGGACCATGCAAGAGGCCAGAATTGGAAAAGCCCAGAGCAGGTTCTATAGATAAGGAGAGGGATTTGTGGACTGACTTGCACGAGAGTTTTAAAATAATCATGTTGCAAGAATAGGAACCCATATAGTTGGTGAACAATGGGGACAGTTGAATGAAAGTACACATGTTCACATATGGGAACTGAGTTTTGGATGAATTTAAGTTTAGGGTGGGTTCAAGATGAAGTAGCAGTCAAGAGACTGCTGGGATAGCCAGGTCAGAGGTTAAGAAATGCATTTCATTGCTGCAAGCAAACTTATTTGGGGCAAAAACAGGTGATGTTACGACAGTTGAGATTAAACGATATAGGTGATGCAGCAGTTATGTGTTCACATGGCAACAAAAATAAACCAAAGAACTGCAGATGCTGGAAATCTGAAACAAAATCAGAAATTGCTGGAGAAGCTCAGTGGGTCTGGCAGCATCTATGGAGAGAGAACATTTCATTTCCAGTGACCCTCCTTCAAAAGGAACTAGGTTTGCGACTGTACCCGAGTGTAAAATCACAGAATGGGAAAGGAGGAGCATTTTGCTGGAGATTTGAAATAAAATTTGCTGGTGTAAGGATGGCTAAGCAAATCAACAGTTGCATAGTTGTCATAGGGAGACGGTCAGTGAGGGGATATGCATGATGTCACTGAGCAAAAGTATTCAATGTCGATGATTTAGGTCTGATGAACAGAAATGGGTATGGTGAGGTGAAAAGAATAGTTATGAATGAGGTGAGAGATTTTTTGTATGAAGACAGAAGAGCAATGTATTTACAACAGAGAGTACAAGGGAAATTGAGAATGGAATGTAGATAATTTAGGATGAGGAGCCAATCAATGAAAATTGCTGAGGGAAGGAAAAGAGAGGGGTATTTTATGGGGAAACTCAAATCGGTGTCGAGAGAGAAGACCATGAGTAATAATGAAGGAAAAAGGAAGAATGTAAGATGCTCAGAGGAGGGACAAGTGTCAGAGGAACAAGAGACATAAAGATGTGACTGCTGGTAAGGCCACAGTATCACAAAGTGAGATGATAAAGAGCAAGACTAAGTGAGCACAGTGGCAAAAAGGCAAATGAGCAGTTCCAGGTCATGTCTTTCAACAGGGTAGTGATAGTTAGCACAATATGGTCATTGAGGAAACCCCGAGATGGCTATCCAGAGCTGCCACAGGGGCAGGAGGAGGGAAACTGAGGAGCTGAAGATTTGTGATAAAGATCAGGTTGGGCTAGGTCAGTAGGATTGTACAATAATTGAGGCAAGAGATGAAAGGTTAAAATCCTGACAGAAAGGAGAGAGATGTATTAGGCTTGCATCTGAGGCAGAAGTTAAAATACATGAGTGAGTGGTACAAAGTGAATTCATTGTCATGGCGGAGATTAGGTGATGCAACTTAAATGGAATCATAGTTTCTTTTTACCAATGAGAAGTTTTAATCTTTCAAAAGCTAGCTGCACTTTTCCATAATAGTTATGTTTCTGTTAGAAGCTGCAATTTAGCTGTAATTGCATTCCCTTGTCAAAGTGCCAAAATGGCTGGGTTCCTCAATTCCATTTCCCTGGGATTAAGACCAATCCTCTGAAGGTAAACAGCACAAAGGGGTACTTTGTAATTGATGGCAGAACAGAGCTCTCTGTCAAATAAGGGTAATGTTTGTCTGGGAAGCTCACCTCTCCCACACAGAGGTCAATAGTAATAAGAATACACCAGATGAAAATGAGAAATGCCTAATTTGTAATTTTCCTGATTATTCTTTGTCTTTCTTCACGTTCTCCTTATCTCCCACTCAGCATACACACCAACCCCCCACTTCCCTTGGACTAGGGATCATTTTCCTGACTCTATAACAGCACAGAAAAATTTCCTTCCTCCTCACGAGCTGTCATTTTCAACCATTTGTTACCAATTAAAGGAGCTGACAGATCAGTGAGATGTGTCACCTGAAGGTTTGTGCTGAACTGCCACTCAGATTCGGTACACATTACTAAATATATAGAACCTAGAATATATAAAAGCACAGCACAGAACAGGCCCTTTGGCCCACAATGTTGTGCTGAGTACTAATCCTAATGTAAAATATAGTAACTTAACCTATGCATCCCTCAACTCACTGCTGTCCATGTGCATGTCCAGCAGTCACTTAAATGTCCCCAATGACTCTGCTTCTTCCACCACTACTGGCAACGCATTCCCTGCATTCACAACTCTCTGCATAAAGAACCTTCCTCTGACGTCTCCTTTATACTTTCCTCCTAATATCTTAAAACTATGACCCCTCATGTCAGTCAATCCTGCCCTGGGGAAAAGTCTCTGGCTATTGACTCTATCCATGCCTCTCATTACCTTGTACACCTCGATCAGGGCACCTCTCTTCCTCCTTCTCTCCAGAGAGAAAAGTCCGAGCTTAGTCAATCTCTCTTTATGAGACAAGCCCTCCAGTCCAGGCAGCATCCTGGTAAACCTTCTTTGCACCCTCTCCAAAGCCTCTGTATCTTTCCTATAGTAGGACGACCAGAACTGGACACAATATTCCAAGTGTGGTCTCACCAGGGACTTGTAGAGCTGTAGCAAAACCTCGCAGCTCTTTTTTAAACTCTTTTCCCCTGTTAATGAAAGCCAAAACACCATATGCTTTCTTAACAACCTGATCCACTTGGGTGCCAACTTTGAGGGATCTATGAACTTGAACACCAAGATCCCTCTGTTCCTCCACACTGCCAAGAATCCTGTCTTTAATCCCATATTCAGCATTCAAGTTCAACCTTCCAAAATGCATCACTTCGCATTTATCCAGGTTGAACTCCATCTGCCATTTCTCAGCCCAGCTCTGCATCCTGTCTATGTCGCGCTGCAGCCTGCATTAGCCCTCTATACTATCGATGACATCTCTAACCTTTGTGTCATCTGCAGATTTACTAACCCACCCCTCAATCTCCTCATCCAAGTCATTTATAAAAACTACAAAGAGCAGAGGCCCAAGATCAGAGCCCTGCGGGTCCCCACTCAACACTGACCTCCAGGCAGAATACTTTCCATCTACAACCACTCTCTGCCTTCTGTCAGCCAGCCAATTCGGAATCCAGATAGCCAAGTCTCCCTGTATCCCATACCCCCTGACATTATGAATGAGCCAACCATGGGGAACCTTATCAAATGCCTTGCTGAAGTCCATATACACCACATCCACTGCTCGACCTTTGTTGACCTGTCTCGTCACCTCCTCAAAGAACTCAATAAGATTTGTGAGGCATGACCTGCCCCTCACAAAGCCATGCTGACTGCCTTTAATCCCGCTATGCTTTTCTAGATACTCATAAATCCTGTCCCTCAGAATTCTTTCCAAAACCTTGCTGACCACAGACATAAGACTGACTGGTCTGTAATTGCCAGGGATTTCCTATTACCCTTCTCCGAAAAGTGGAACAACATTCACCTCCTTCCAATCCTCCTCCCGTGGAGAGTGAGGAGGCAAAGATCTTCGCTAGCGGCTTAGCAACCTCCTTTCCCGCTTTCCGGAGCAGCCTGGGATAAATCTGGTCTGGTCCTGGGGTCTTATCAATCTTAATGTTTGCCAAAATTTCCATCACATCAACTTCATCAATCTTGATCTGGTCAAGCCTGTATCCCAGCTACCCAAAGTCCTCATTCACAACAAGGTCCCTTTTTCTTAGTGAAAACCTTAGAAGATCTCATCTTTTTAAACACTTCTTGGCAGCCCTTGTTTCTCTCTGCCCTCTCACCCTGCCGCTCTGTTCAAAAAAATGTTGTTTTTTGCTCGCCTTCCCAGCAGTCCTCTGCTCCTTCCTCGCACCTCTCGGTAAATGGAGGCCCCGATGCCTGAGGTAAGTACTTTAGACTGTTATGCTCACCTTCCCAGCAGTCCTCTGCTCCTTCCTCGCACCTCTCGGTAAATGGAGGCCCCGATGCCTGAGGTAAGTACTTTAGACTGTTATGCTCACCTTCCCAGCAGTCCTCTGCTCCTTCCTCGCACCTCTCGGTAAATGGAGGCCCCGATGCCTGAGGTAAGGACTTTAGACTGTTATGCTCACCTTCCCAGCAGTCCTCTGCTCCTTCCTCGCACCTCTCGGTAAATGGAGGCCCCGATGCCTGAGGTAAGCACTTTAGACTGTTATGCTCACCTTCCCAGCAGTCCTCTGCTCCTTCCTCGCAGCTCTCGGTAAATGGAGGCCCCGATGCCTGAGGTAAGCACTTTAGACTGTTATGCTCACCTTCACAGCAGTCCTCTGCTCCTTCCTCGCACCTCTCGGTAAATGGAGGCCCCGATGCCTGAGGTAAGTACTTTAGACTGTTATGCTCACCTTCCCAGCAGTCCTCTGCTCCTTCCTCGCACCTCTCGGTAAATGGAGGCCCCGATGCCTGAGGTAAGTACTTTAGACTGTTATGCTCACCTTCACAGCAGTCCTCTGCTCCTTCCTCGCACCTCTCGGTAAATGGAGGCCCCGATGCCTGAGGTAAGGACTTTAGACTGTTATGCTCACCTTCCCAGCAGTCCTCTGCTCCTTCCTCGCACCTCTCGGTAAATGGAGGCCCCGATGCCTGAGGTAAGCACTTTAGACTGTTATGCTCACCTTCCCAGCAGTCCTCTGCTCCTTCCTCGCACCTCTCGGTAAATGGAGGCCCCGATGCCTGAGGTAAGCACTTTAGACTGTTATGCTCACCTTCACAGCAGTCCTCTGCTCCTTCCTCGCACCTCTCGGTAAATGGAGGCCCCGATGCCTGAGGTAAGTACTTTAGACTGTTATGCTCACCTTCCCAGCAGTCCTCTGCTCCTCCATTTGAATGCAAAGATTGTGCAAAGGAGCGAAGGAGGATGAGAAGGGTGAAGCAGTCAGAGTTGACCAATCAAAAGCTGTGCACCAAATTCACCAGGGACAATTTTCCAAGCTTGTGGGGTAATCCGGTACATATATCTGATGCTTTATATGGCTCTCTGCAGTCTTTCTTACTGGAAAAAGCCCTTATTTTCACTTACTGCAGAATTTCATGTTACCATCACTGTCAAGTCTATGATTCCAAACTTATTTTTAACCAAAGAGGTCAACTTTCTGAATTGAAGCTGAGAAAGTGAGGACTGCAGATGCTGGTGATCAGAGTCAAAAAGTGTAGTGCTGGTCAGGCAGCATCTGAGGAGCAGGAGAATCGATGTTTTGGGCAAAAGCTCTTCATCAGGAATGTGGAGGGGGCCAAGGGGGCTGAGAAATAAATGGGAGTGGTGTGAGGCTGGGGGTAAGGTAGCTGAGAAAGCGCTAGGTAGATGAAGGTGGGGGTGATGGTGATAGGCTGGAGAGGAGGGTGGAGCAGGTAGGTGGAAAGGAAGATGGACAGGTAGGACAGTTCAAGAGGGCGGTGCCGAGTTGGAATGTTGGATCAGGGATGAGGTGGTAGGAGGGGAAATGAGGAAACTAGTGAAATTGACATTGATCCTGTGTAGTTGGACGGTCCCGAGGCAGAAGATGAGGCATTCTTCCTCCAGGCGTCTAGAATTTAGTGGTGGAGGAGGCCCAGGACTTGCATATCCTTGGCTGAGTGGGAGGAGGAGTTGAAGTGATCAGCCATAGGGCAGTGGGGTTGTTTAGTGCGCGTGTCCCAGAAATCTTCTCTGAAACATTCGCAAGTAGGCGTCCTCCCTCCCAATGTAAAGGAGACCACATTGAGAGCAACAGACACAGTAGATGATGTGTGTGGAGGTAAAGGAAAATCTATGCCAGATGTGGAAGGATCCTTTGGGGGGACGAGGTGTGAGCAGCAGGAGAAGGTGCTGGGATTGGAGGTGGGTTGGTGGAGGGCATGGACCGAACAAGGGAGTCACAGAGGGAATGGTCTCTTCAAAATGCTGATAGGGGTAGGGAGGGAAATATATCCCAAATGGTGGGGTCTGTTTGTAGGTGGCAGAAGTGGCAGAGAATGATGTGATGTATCCAGAGGTTGGTAGGGCGGAATGTGAGGACAGGGGGGGGTTCTGTCCTTATTGCAATTGGAAGGTGGGGGTTCAAGGGCGGAGGTGCGGGAAGTGGAGGAGATGCAATGAAGGGCATTGTCGACCATGTGGGAGGAGAAATTGTGGTCTTTGAAGACGGAGGCCATCTGGAATGTTCTATGGTGGAATTGGTCCTTCTGGGAGCAGATACGGTAGAGGCAGAGGAATTGAGGGAAAGGGATAGCGGTTTTACAGGAGGCAGGGTAGGAGGAGCTGTAGTCCAGGTAGCTGTGGGAGTCGGTGATTTGTGGTAGATGTCCATGTTGAGTCGGATGCCCGAAATGGAGATGAAGATGTCCAAGAAGGGGAAGGAGGTGTCCAGGATGGGCCAGGCGAACTTGAGGTCAGGGTATAAGGTGTTCGTGAAGTTGATGAACTGTTCAACCTCCTCATGGGAGCACGAGGTGGAACTGATATAGTCATCGATGTAGCAGAGTACAAGGTGGGGAGTGGTGCTGGTGTAGCTGTGGAAGATGGATTGTTCTACATACCCGACAAAGAGACAGGCATAGCTGGGGTCCATGCGAGTGCCCATGGCTACCCCTTTGGTCTGGAGGAAGTGGGAGGATTCGAAGGAGAAATTGTTGAGAGTGAGGACCAGTTCAGCCAATTGAATGAGTCTGTTGGTGGAAGGGTACTAGTTGGGTTGGTGGGAGAGGATGAAACAGTGGGTTTGGAGGCCTTTGTCATGGCAGATGTGTATAGGGACTGGATGTCCATAGTGAAGATAAGGCATTTGGGGACAGGGTATCAAACGTCATGGAGGAGGTGGAGGGTGTGGGTAGTGTTTCGAATGTATGTGGGAAGATACATGTGGGACTCTCCTGCTCCTCAGATGCTGCCTGACTGGCTGTGCTTTTCCAGCACCACACTCTTCAACTCTGAATCTAAGTTGAGCAGCTCAATTTGAGCTGAATTTTCTTCTGGTCAGACAAGAAAGGACAAATCATGGAACAAAACCCAGTATTTTAACAAGCCTTTTAACAATGGGCTTGAAGGCAGGGCTGGTAAAATGTGACAGGAATGTATTAGGCCAATGCCTTCACCCTCATGTTTTAATTCCATTTCCCCAGCAAAGGAAAGGTTGGCAGATCCACCATGCACTGGAAGACCATTTGAACTATTTCACCACACAATATTTCCTGCCTCCACAAGCACTTTACCTGAAATGGAGCCAACCTCCTCGTGGGCTCACGAGATTATGTGAGCATTGTCCAATCTTCGAAGATAAACATTCCATTGTATCTTGCTGGAAATACAAGATTATAGTATTATGGCATGGGCAATAGAACACCTAAGATCTTGTTGAATAACAAAGCCAACAGTGTATCTCCTTAATCATGAAGAATTAAGGACAGAGGAAGATGTCAGAAGGGTAGGATGCAGTTTATTCAAATCAAGTCCAGAAAGAGAAATAAAGACAGGAGATGTAAGATTAACTTCAAAGAAAAATGTATAAACAGAATTGAGAAGATTTTTAAAATTTGGAAATTTGTAAAAATTGAAACAAAAAGCTGGCTGAATGGCTACCGTATAAGTACTGCCAACTGTTGTAAAAGCTATTTGGAGTATTATGCACTGCTTTGGCCCCCATATCTCAGGAAAGATGTACTGACCCTGGAGTGGATTCACAGGGGGTTCACGAGAATGGTCCCAGGAATGAAAAGCTTAACATATGATGAACATTTGAGGAGTCAGGGTCTATACTCGATGGATTTTAAAAGGATGAGGGGGGATCTAATAGAAACATGTAAAATATCAAATGGTCTGGACAGAGTGGATGTTTCCATTGTTAGGAGAGACTAGGATCCGAGGGCACAGCCTTGGAGTAAAGGAAAGACCTTTTAGAACAGAGATAGGGGAAACTTTTTCAGCCAGAGGAATGAATCTATGGAATTCATTGCCACAGAAGGCTGTGGAGGTCAGGTGATTCAGTATATTTAACACTGAGAAAGATATGTTTTTGATTGTCAAAGAGATCAAAGATTACATGAAAAAAGCTGGAAAATGAGGTTGAGAAACTTGATTGAATGGTGGAGCAGACTCGATGGGCTGAATGGCCTAATTTCTTCTGCTATGTCTTATTGTCTTATGGTTCTTTAATGTCCTTTTGGGAAGGAAAGTGCCATCCTTATTGGTCTAACCTACATGTGACTCCAGACCCTCAGACCATCAGCGTTGACCCTTAACTACTTTCTGAGCAATTAGAGATGGGCAAGAAATATTGGCCCAGCCAGCAACAACCACATAATATGCATGAGTTAAAAATAACCTCTAAAAACACTTTCACACACTGAGGAGTGCAATTGCACGATGTAAATTGTTCTCATTCTGGGTGTAAGAGGTTGATCAATATTGCTGGCATGTTATTTCAAAGGTACTTGCACTGTTAACCACCAGGTGTAACTCTGTGTGACAAAATTAATGGAAAATTAATATGAAATACATTAGATTACTTACAGTGTGGAAACAGGCCCTTCGGCCCAACAAGTCCACACTGACCCTCTGAAGAACAACCCACCCAGACCCATTCCCCTACATTTACCCCTTCACCTAACACTACGAACAATTTAGCATGGCCAATTCACCTAACCTGCACATTTTTGGACTATGGGGAGCACTCAGAGGAAACCCACGCAGACACAGGGAGAATGTGCAAACTCCACACAGACAGTTGCCCGAGGCGGGAATTGAACCCGGGTCTCTGGTGCTGTGAGGCAGCAGTGCTAACCACTGTGCCACCGTGCCACACAAAATAAATATAAGGAAATATAAGGAAGTTATTTTTTAAAATTGGGAAATGCTGCTTGTATAAATCAAATAGATTACATTAAACCAGCAAATTCTGAAGATACAAACCTCATAATAGTTCTGTTAATCACCTGAACTCTCTGACCAGTTTGTTTGTAACAATGGTATTCATCTTAACATATTGTAGATCTAGCCAATTGTAGCCCAGAAAAAGATTCCTGATGTTCAGGCCAGATCCTCCCTATGTTCTATTTTAGACCTCAGCAGTCACACATTCTCCTCCGGTGCTTGTTATGAAACTGTGGGGTGGAGCAGAGCCACACTCCGAAATGGAGTTCGGGCAGACAGGTCCCAGTTTATCATTGAGTCTCTCTGCCTCCTTGTTCCAGAATCGTAACGAGGAGGCACTGCCTTTCAACAAAAGACACTAATTGAGATGATGTATGACCTTTACCACAAATCCACATATGGAGAGTTATTCCATATCCCTTTATACATTTATCATAATGTCCAGGTTGAAAATTGCAATTAACACAATAATCACAAACCTTACAGGGGCCTAACCTAGATTTACACTAATCTTTGTGTGAAAATGCACTTCCCAATTTCACTTCAAAATTGTCCAGCTCTAAATCTAGTATTATGCATTCTTACTGAATTTATACACCAGAGAAATTAGTGGTCTGTATTTATCATATTCAATTAGTTTATGATTTTAAACTAATACTGGTGTAAAGAGGCCATACTGGACCTGGTGTTGGGGAATGAGCCCAGCCAGGTAGTTGAAGTTTCATAGAACACAGAACATTACAGCGCAGTACAGGCCTTCAGGCCTCAATGTTGCACTGATTTGTGAAACCAATCTGAAGTCCATCTATTCAACACTATTCCATTTTCATCCATATGTTTATCGAATGACCATTTAAATGCCCTTAAAGTTGGTGAGTCTACTCTGTTGCAGGCAGGGCGTTCCACGCCCCTACTACTCCCTGAGCAAACAAACCACCTCAGACATCTGTCCTATATCTATCATCCCTCAATTTAAAGCTATGTCCCCTCATGCTAGCCATCACCATCCAAGGAAAAAGGCTCTCACTGTCCAGCCTACCTAACCCTCTGATTATCTTATATGTTCCAATTAAGTCACCTCTAAATCTTCTTCTCTCTAATGAAAACAGCCACAAGTCCATCAGCCCTTCCTCATAAGATCTTCCCATGAAACCAGATAACATCCTAGTAAATCACCTCTGAACCCTTTTCAAAGCTTCCACATCCTTCCGATAATGGGTGATCCAAGTGCAGCAGCACATGAGTTTTGTACAACTGCAGCATGACCTCGTGGCTCCGAAACACAATCCCCCTACCAATAAAAGCTAACACTCCATATGCCTTCTTAACAACCCTATCAACCTGGGTGGCAACTTTCAAGGAACTGGACACCGAGATCTCTCTGCTCATCTACACTCCCAGGAATCTTACCATTAGCCAAGTACTCTGCATTCCTGTTACTCCTTCCAAAGTGAATCACCTCACACTTATCCACATTAAACTCCATTTGCCACCTCTCAGCCCAACTCTACAGCTTAACTATGTCCCTCTATAACCCACAACATCCTTTGGCACTTTCCACAACTCCACCGACCTTAGTGTCATCTGCAAATTTACTAACCCATCCTTCTACACCCTCATCAGGTCGTTTATAAAAATGACAAACAGCAGTGCACCCAAAACAGATCATTGTGGTACACCACTACTAACTGAACTCCAGGATGTACATTTTCCTTCAACCACCACCCTCTGGCTTCTTTCAGCTAGCCAATTTCTGATCCAGTAGGGGATTACTTTGGGAATAGTGATCACAATTCCATAGAATACTCATGGACAAAGATGAGAGCAGTCCTCAAGGAAGAGCGCTAAATTGGGGGAAGGCCAACTGTACCAATGTTCGGCTGGAGCTGGGGAATGTGGATTGGGAGCAGCTGTTTGAAGGTAAATCCAGATTTGATGTGTGGGAGGCTTTTAAAGAGAGGTTGATTAGAATGCAGGAGAAACATGTTACTGTGAAAATGAGGGATAGAAATGGCAAGATTAGGGAACCATGGATGACAGGTGAAATGGTGAGACTAGCTAAGCGGAAAAAGGAAGCACACATAAGGTTTAGGCAACTAAAGACAGGTGAAGCTTTGGCAGAATATTGGGAAAGTGGGACCAATCTGAAACGAGGAATTAAGAGGGCTAAAAGAGGTCATGAGATGTCCTTAGCAAACAGGATTAAGGAAAAACCGAAAGCCTTTTATTCATACATAAGGAGCAAGAGGGTAACAAGGGAAGGGTTGGTCCACTCAAGGACAAAGGAGAAAAGTTATGCGTGGTGTCAGAGAAAATGGGTGAGATTCTTAATGAGTACTTTGCATCAGTATTTACCAAGGAGAGGGACATGACGGATGTTGAGGCTCAGGATAGATGTTTGATTACTCAAGGTCAAGGTCAAGGTCAAGTCGGTATAAGGAGGAAGGAATTGTTGGGTGCTTTAAAAGGCATCAAGGTGGACAAGTCTCCAGGTCCGGATGGGATCTATCCCAGGTTACTGAGGGAAGCGAGAGAGGAAATAACTAGGACCTTAACAGATATTGTTGCAGTTTGCTTGAACAGGGTGAGGTCCCAGAGGACTGGAGAATTGCTAATGTTGTCCCCTTGTTTAAGAAGGGTAGCAAGTATAATCCAGGTAATTACAGACTGGTGAGCCTGATGTCAATGATAGGGAAGCTGCTGGAGAAGATACTGAGGAGTAGGATCTATTCCCATTTGGAAGAAAATAGGCTTATCAGTGATAGACAACATGGTTTTGTGCAGGAAAAGTCATGTCTTACTCAACTTAATTTGAGGAAGTGACAAAGTTGATTGATGAGGGAAAGGTTGTAGATGTCATCTACATGGACTTCAGTAAGGCGTTTGATAAGGTTCCCCATGGTAGGCTGATAGAGAAAGTGAAGTTGCATGGTATCCAGGGTGTACTAGTTAGATGGATAAAGAACTGGCTGGGCAACAGAAGACAGAGAGTAGTAGTGGAAGGGAGTTTCTCAAAATGGAGAACGGTGACCTGTGGTGTTCCACAGGGATCCATACTGGGACCACTGTTGTTTGTGATATATATAAATGATTTGGAGGAAGGCTTGGGGGTCTGATTAGCAAGTTTGCTGATGACAGATTGGTGGAGTAGCAGATAGTGAAGGGGACTGTCAGAAAATGCAGAATATAGGTAGATTGGAGAATTGGGTGGAGAAATGGCAGATGGAGTTCAATCCAGTCACATGTGAGGTGATGCATTTTGAAAGATCCAATTCAAGAGCAAACTATACAGTGAATAGAATAGTCCTGGGGAAAATTGATGTACAGAGAGATCTGGGTGTTTCAGGTCCATTGCTACCTGTAGGTGGCAACGCAGGTCAATTGAGTGGTCAAGAAGGCATACAGAATGCTTTCCTTCATCAGACGGGGTATTGAGTACAAGAGTTGGCAGGTCATGTTACAGTTATATAAGACTTTGGTTCAGCCACATTTGGAATACTGCATACAGTTCTGGTCACCTCATTACCAAAAGGATGTGGATGCTTTGGAGAGGGTGTAGAGGAGGTTCACCAGGATTTTGCCTGGTATGGAGGGTGCTAGCTATGAAGAAAGGTTGAGTAAGTTAGGATTATTTTCATTAGAAAGACAGAGGTTGAGGTGGGACCTGATTGAGGTATAGACAGGGTGGGTAGCAAGAAGCTTTTTCCCAGAGTGGGGAACTCAGTTACTAGGGATCATGAATTCAAGGTAAGAGGGGAAAAGGTTAGGGGAGATATGCGTAGAAAGTTCTTTATGCAGAGGGTGGTGGGTGTCTGGAACACATTGCCAGCAGAGGGGTAGAGGTGGGCACGGTAGCTTCATGTAAGATATATCCAGACAGCTACATGAATGGGCTGGGAGGGCTTTTGCCCAAAATATCGATTTTCCTGCTCCTCGGATGCTGCCTGACCTGCTGTGCTTTTCCAGCACCACTCTAATCTAAACAGGGCGCAGAGGGATACAGACCCTTACAAAATAGGCAGCAGATTTTGATAGAGGATCTGGATCGGCGCAGGCTTGGGGGTGGGGGGGGGGGGCGAAGGGCCTGTTCCTGTGTTGTTGCTCTTTGTTCTAAACTCTACAATTAGATGTAGGGCAGCTAGTAGAGATGGTAACACCTTCTTTTGATACAAAACAGAAATTGCTGGAGAAATCCAGCAGGTTTGTGAAGAAAAAGCAGAATTAACATTTCAGGTCCAGTGATCCTTCTTCAGAACTGTGTGGTCATTAAAAGACCACACAGAATCCTGTGTAATCAATTGCTGGGCTATCAACGAAGGGGCTTTGTTGCCAAATCCAAAATGTTTTAAACTTTTTTTTTACTTTATGCCCATTTCTGACACTATACCTTCCAGCTACACTTCACATTGATAAGTAAATTAATGTTACCATGTCTGTAGGATCGGGATTGTGGTGGGCTACCCAGTTAACAATGTTCTGATGTGAAAAATCCAGACTGTGTCTCCAGAAAAATCCAGCAGAACAATAGCTAGACTGCAGGAGTAAACAAAGCAATGAAAAGCATATTGAAAGGGCACAGCAGATGCAGTAAGCAGAAAATATGGGAATTTGATGGCCATGGTTTTTGAATGTTCTGAATACAAGTAGCCCTGGTTTGGAGACAAGGTTCTGTTCCTGAATCTGAATTGTATGTTGGACAACATTGCAAGACAATATAAAGTAACCGTTCATTATTACAGGAACGTCTCCTATCATCAGTGAATCCTTAAAATTACATCTCTTATTGAGCATTTGTAAGTCGATGTTTATAAATCGGGTAACTCCTGTATATTGCCTTCCAATCACCTTGACGACTTCTCTTCATGCTAGAGCACAACTGTTTGCTTAGATAAGTGATCATTTTTGGGGTGTTGCGGGGAGAAATGCAAAACTTTTCCCTGGAGCATCAGAAGCTGAGGGGTGACCTTCCAGAAGTTTATAAAATCCTGAGGGACGTGGATAAGCTAAATAAACATGGTCTTCTCCCTGGGATGGAGGAGTCCAGAACTAGAGGGGAATTGTTTACGGTGAGAGGAAAAAGATTTAAAAGAGACCTGAGGGGCAATATTTTCACGCAGAGGGTGGTACATGTACGGAATGAGATGCCAGAGGAAGTGGTGGAGGCTGGTACAATTACAACATTTAAAAGGCATCTGGATGGGTACATGAATAGGAAGGGTTTGGAGGGATATGGGCCAAATGCTGGTAAATGGGACTAGATTGGATTGGGATAACTGGTCGGCATGGACAAGTTGGACCGAAGAGTCTGTTTCTGTGCTGTACATCTCTATGACTCTATGACTTCATCAGTTTTAAATTCTTTGTTCATTGGCAGTGGACTTTTACTCTGCAGGTTCTCGCTGTTAATCATTTATTTTTCCACCCACAGATAACCGAGAGGCCTTCTGCTTTGCAGAGGTTCTTCAAACCATGTGTCAAATGTCCTCTAGCAGTCGCAACCTGGTCACCAAATCCGAGTGTTGCTGTGACGGTGGTCGTGGTTGGGGTAACCAATGTGAACTCTGCCCGCTCCCTGGCACTGCCCAGTACAAAAAGATGTGTCCACATGGTCCAGGCTACACAACTGATGGACAAGGTTGCAAAAACAGTTATCTACATCATGTTATGTTTAAACTGTATTTTAAGATCAACTGGTTTGTGTTGGATGTAGTGAAGATTATGAAAATTATGAACTTCAGCATATTTATTTGCTGTAGTTTTGGTACATCTACTATACGCATTGAGTTAAATCATAATTAGTCATTGCTAACCTTATTGCATTCCGATGGGGTCATTGAATAAAAAGGTAATTCCAAATTTGTATTATTCTTGGATCTATTTCTAACTGGATATTTTGTTACAGACATCGATGAATGTAAGGTGATGCCTAACCTATGCCTGAATGGACAATGTATCAACACACTGGGTTCTTACCGCTGTCTCTGTAAGCTTGGTTACACCACAGACCTCACGGGTACAGCATGCATCGGTAAGAATTTAGTTCCTCGATTTTTTCTTTTAATAGACATATTTTGGAAGTAGATTAATTTTTTTTGAAATTAAAGTTGTGTTCCTTATTGTTTTGAATATCAAACTTCTTTATTGGAAGTCTTACAAAAAGTCACCTTCAACAAAAATCAAAAACAGACTTGGTATAATTCTGTGAGCAAATCATCAGCCAGTCTTCCCAACATCAGCTTGCATTTCTGCAGTGATTCTTAGTTATAGAAAGATGACTGAATGCTTTAAAGGATATAGGGGTGGCACGGTGGTTAGCACTGCTGCCCCACAGCACCAGGGACCTGGGTTCAATTCCAGCCTTGGGTGACTGTCCATGTAGAGTTTGCACATTCTCCCTGTCTGTGTAGGTTTTTAGATTAGATTAAATTACTTACAGTGTGGAAACAGGCCCTTCGGCCCAACAAGTCCACACCGACCCGCCGAAGCTTAACCCACCCAGACCCATTCCCCTACATTTACCCCTTCACCTAACACTACGGGCAATTTAGCGTGGCCAATTCACCTAAACTGCACATTTTTGGATTGTGGGAGGAAATCGGAGTGCCCGGAGGAAACCCACGTAGACACAGGGAGAATGTGCAAACTCCACACAGAGAGTTACCTGAGGCGGGAATTGAACCTGGATCTCTGGCGCTGTGAGGCAGCAGTGCTAACCACTGTGCCACCTCTGGGTACTCCTCCCACGGGTCCAAAGAGGTGCAGGTTAGATCGATTGATCCAGCTAAATTGCCCATAGTGTCCAGGGATGTGTAGCTTAAGTGGATTAGCCATGGTAACTGCAGGGTTACAAGGATGTAGGTGTGGATGGAACCCTCCTCTTGGATTGGTGTGGGATCAACTTTCCTGTGAACAGGACAAATATAGATGGAAAAGAAGGGGGGAAATTAAAACAGAAAGGTAAAGAAAATAATATATGCTCGTAGAAAGTTAATGAAGTTAAAGGTGGATGTATGATGTTTAGAGAGGGAGTTACAGATACAGGACTATGTTGAACAAAAAAACATTTATTGATGATATAGCAATGAGAGCAGGAGTCAAGGAGGAAACTCGTCTCAGAGCAGTGGAGGTGCAATGCAGAGAAGTCTTAAATTCAGTTACATCACATAGTGGGCTACAACTATCTGCTACACACCCCCAGCCCTTTCTTAAATATAAATTTTGTGGACAGTATCTGATCTTCTACAATTTCATTATTTTAATACTGGTAATAACCTACTTGGATTAATAATCTTTTTTTCAGAACTTGAGTTTTACAAAAAAAACAATGTGGTTGAAGCTTTTTGCTTTGTATTCATCAGGACAACTTGCACAAATATCAGTTTAAAGGGAAAACATACATATTACTGTGGGGGGGGGGGAACAGTTTGGCAATTGGATTCTGAATAGTAGAACTGCTGCCCTGGAGAATGCACCATTTAATGATGATTGATAGTTAACTGCCAACTTGGTTTAAGTTTCCTGCTTTAAAATTTAAACAAGCATGATAGTTAACTGTCAATCTCAATTAACTCATGCATCTTTCATGACAAAGCCTCGAACAATCAGAATCCATTTCCCAACCGATCAGCACTCTCCTTTGATACAGTTGATTTTCACCTGAAATTAGTATTCTTGCAAATTGCCCTGATGAGTACAAAACAAAAACCTTTGACAAAATGTGCCTTTTTTTGAAATAATAGTTAAACACTAGCATCAAAATCACAGAGTAGAAAAATCAGACTCTCCTATTAAATTTTATCCAAGTAAAGACAATGCCATTGTTTATTCCATGGTTGATATATCACTGTGTTTAAATCTGTTAAGAATTGGTCTCAGAGTCTTAATTCTGCTGTTCTTTGTTTCTTTCATTACATAACCAGATCTTGATGAATGCTCTCAGGCTCCAAAACCATGCAACTTTATCTGTAAGAACACAGAAGGAAGCTATCACTGTTCATGTCCGAGAGGCTACATTCTGCAGGAGGATGGAAAAACATGTAGAGGTCAGTGAAGAAAATTGTAAATGGAGCTCTGTCAGGCAGCCCTTGGTGCGATTAAGAAGTTAATGTGCTGTCGTGGAGTGAGGTGGCTAGAGAGAAGGAAAAAACAAAAGCAAAATTCAAAACCAGTAAAGAATAATGTATAGGTTGTTGTGGAATTCTTAACTTTCCAAGTAACCCCAGGGAAGAACACTGAATGGCGAGTTGTTAAATTTGTTTTCACAAGTAATCAGGTTTTAAGCGATCCTTACTGGAGCCATCTAATTCAACCCTGATTTTGTCAAGTTAAACTAAAACTCAAGCCAACGAGGTCAGGAGCACATTGGAGGGTCCCCTGTTCTTAGACCTTGCTTGTATGAGGTGACATCTTTGAAATGTGTAACTGATTCCTGGCTAAAGACGTTGCACTGAAGATTTGTTCAGACAGCTTTCCTGTTTAGTACTGTGCAGCCACAAGACCTCTCTTCACAAATGCAATGTTTAGATTCATACTTATCAGTTCATGTTACCAATGCTTTTAAATAGCTTGGATTGTCTATCTACTAACTTATTTCATTCACCTTTTAAATCACAGATCTTGATGAATGTTCTACAAAACAGCACAATTGTCAGTTCCTGTGTGTTAATACAATTGGTGGATTTACATGCAAGTGCCCACCTGGATTCACACAGCATCACACTGCCTGCATTGGTAGGAATGATCTAATTGCATATACAGGAAATCTTTACATTATTGTATTTGAAAGTTTGTGATTTTTTGTTTTCTTTGATTTGAGTTATTATTGTCATACGTACCCAGGTACAGTGAAGCATTTTGTTTTGAATGTGGTACATGTAGATCATACCATACAGAGTCCACCAGGATAATGGAACAAAGTGAGGAATGCAGTGTGGAGGCTGTGGAGAAGGTGCACAGAGAACAAAGCAGGATTTCAGGGAGCTAGGGTGGAAGCTGAGAGCTAGAACAAACAGAGTTGTTATCTCTGGATTGTTACCCATGCCACGTGATAGCGAGACAAGGAATAGGAAGAGATATCAGCTGAACACGTGGCTGCAGGGATGGTGCAGGAGGGAGGGTTTCAGGTACATGGATAATTGGGGCTCATTCTGGGAAAATGGGACATGTACAAACAGGACAGTCTTCACTTGAACCAGAGGGCTACTAATATTCTGGGTGGGAAATTTGCTGGTGCTATTTGGGTGGGTTTAAACTAGCTCGGCAGGGGGATGTGCACCTGAGTTGCAGTGTACAGGAGGATGAGAGTAGGAAGGACAGGGACAGGATTTCAGGGTCACAGGAATGTGCTGGCAGACAGCAAAGTGGTTTGAAGTGTTTCTACTTCAGTGCCAGAAGTATCTAAAATAAGGTAGGTGAGCTTGCAGCATGGATAGGTACCTGGGTCTTCGATGTTGTGGCCATTTCAAAGACATGGATAGAACAGGGTCAGGAATGGATGTTGCAGGTTCCAAGGTTTAGATCTTTCATAGAACATAGAACATAGAAGAATACAGTGCAGTACAGGCCCTTTGGCCCTCGATGTTGCGCCGATCCAAGCCCACCTAACCTACACTAGCCCACTATCCTCCATATGCCTATCCAATGCCCGCTTAAATGCCCATAATGAGGGAGAGTCCACCACTGTTACTGGCAGGGCATTCCATGAACTCACGACTCGCTGAGTAAAGAACCTACCCCTAGCATCTGTCCTATACCTACCCCCCTTAATTTAAAGCTATGCCCCCTTGTAATAGCTGACTCCATACGTGGAAAAAGATTCTCACTGTCGACCCTATCTAAACCCCTAATCATCTTATACACCTCTATCAAGTCACCCCTAAACCTTCTTTTCTCCAATGAAAACAACCCCAAGTGCCTCAGCCTTTCCTCATACGATCTTTCTACCATACCAGGCAACATCCTGGTAAACCTCCTCTGCACCCGTTCCAGTGCCTCCACATCCTTCCTATAGTATGGCGACCAAAACTGCACACAATACTCCAGATGTGGCCGCACCAGAGTCCTATACAACTGCAATTAAGATCAGGGAAGATGGTAAAAGAGGGGGAGGTGTGGTTTTGTTAGTCAAGGACAGTATAACAGTGGCTGAAAGAATGTTTGATGAGGACTAGTCTACTGAGGTGGTATGGGCTGAGGTTAGAAACAGGAGAGGAGAG
The DNA here is from genome assembly GCF_037043375.1 of Chiloscyllium plagiosum. Lineage (NCBI taxonomy): Eukaryota > Metazoa > Chordata > Chondrichthyes > Orectolobiformes > Hemiscylliidae > Chiloscyllium > Chiloscyllium plagiosum. The sequence goes on from NW_028270140.1 coordinate 2,543,808, forward strand.
GTCACACTGCTTGGAGTTTTTTATAGGCCTCCGCAGAGTTCCAGGGAGGTGGAGGAGAGGATTGGCAAAACGATTCTGGGTAGGAGTAAAAGGAACAGGGTGGTTGTTATGGGGGATTTAAACTTCCCCAACATTAACTGGAAATGCTATAACTCTAGTACGTTGGATGGATCAGTTTTTGTCAAATTTGTACAGGAGGGTTTCCTGACAGTGTGTTGAAGGGCCGACAAGAGGGGAGGCCACATTGGATCTGGTATTTGGTAATGAACCAAGCCAGGTGTTTGATTTAGTGGCAGGTGAGCACTTTGGAGAGAGTGACCATAATTCGGTTACGTTTAGTTTAGCAATGGAAAGGAATAGGCACATGCCACAGGGCAAGCGTTATTGATGGGGCAAGGGCAATTAAAATGCGATGAGGCAAGACTTAGGATGCATAGAATGGGGTAGCAAAATGCAGGGGATGCAGACAATCGAAATGTGAAGCTGCTTTAAGAAACAGATATTGCGTGTCCTTGATAGGTATGTCCCTGGCAGGCAGGGAGGAAGTGATAAAGTAAGGTAACCTTGGTTTACTACAGAAATTACATCTCTTGTTAAGCTTATGTGACGGTGAGACGAGATGGTTCAGATGAGGTCTGGAGAGTTACAGATTAGCTAGGAAGGATTAAAGAGAGAGTTAAGAGGACCAAAAGGGAACATGAGCAGTCTTTAGTAGGTAGAATAGAGGAGAACCCTAAAGCTTTCTCTAGGTTCGTGAGGAATAAAAGGATGACTACAGTAAGAATAGGGCCAGTCAAAGACAGAAGTGGGATGTAGAGTGTGGACCCTGTGGAGATAAGAGAGATGCTAAATGAATATTTCTCATCGGTTTTCACACAGGAAAAGGAGAATATTGTGGAGGAGAAGAATGGGTTATGAGATATTAGACTAGAAAGGATCAAGATTAATAAGGAAGAGGTGTTATCAATTCTAGAAGGAGCGAAAGTAGACAAGTCCCCTGGGCCAGAGGGGATTTATCCGAGGATTCTCTGGGAAGCGAGGGAGGAGATGTTGGAAAAAATGTATCTCCAAAATCATGCTGCGACCTGACACTTTAAGCTGTTCATAAAGTGACTGAGCAATGCTCAAATTAAGTAGAGTACACTTTGAATTGTCTGCCCATATCTGGTTTCTGAGCCATAGAGGAAATATTGAAATGCAGAAAACATCTGAAAATGTGTCAGTTCCACCTGCTGTAGTTCAGGGAACTACATCCATTAAGCTTCACAATGAATACATGGACTGACAGGTATTAGCCATGCGGCTGATGCAGCTGCCACCCCCACGCTGATTGACGATGTCACTTCCGCCCCCATCATGGCTACTCCCACAACCACTTCCACCCCTCACAATTCCTCATGCATCACACGTGACATCACTTCCGCCCCTCACATCATCGCTGATGCCAAATGCTCAGTGACATCCGCCACCCCTACTGCCATGGTCACCACCATTTCCGCACTCACCTGCATTCTGCTGACATGCCCCCCACAGACCCCACTGTCACTATCCCGACCCCCCAGAACCCCAAGGGGAATACTACCCCTGCTCATGACTCCACCCCCATTCCCCCCACCATCACACCCACTCCAGTTACAGGTTCCGCCCCTACTCCCAGCTCCACACCCACACCAGATCCCGCTCCCAGCCCTGCCGAGTTTTCACCATCCCCCCAGACCTCCCCCTCACTGAGGATGAACGATCAGTCCTCAGCAAAGGACTCCCCTTCATCCCCCTCCGTCCACGCATCAATGAATTTAATACACGCTGTGACGTCGAACACTTCTTCCTCCACCTCCGCCTCCGAGCTTAATTTCACAATCAGGACTCCCGCCCACCTTCCGAGGACCCCTTCGCCCACCTCCAACACACTGCATCCACCTGGACACCCCGCGCTGACCTATTACCTGCCCTCGACCTCTTCATTTCCAACTGCCGCAGGGACATTAACCGCCTCAACTTGTCTACCCCCCTCCCCCACTCCAACCTCTCACCCTCACAACGCGCAGCCCTCCAATCCCTCTGCTCCAATCCCAACCTCACCATCAAGCCAACAGATGAAGGGGGCACAGTAGTAGTCTGACGCACTGACCTCTACACCGCTGAAGCCAAACGCCAACTCGAGGACATCTCTTCCTACCGCCCCCTCGACCATGACCCTACCCCCCCATCACCAAACCATCATCTCCCAGACCATACAGAACCTCATCACCTCAGGAGATCTCCCACCCACAGCTTCCAACCTCATAGTCCGGGAACCCCGCACTGCCCGGTTCTACCTCCTTCCCAAGATCCACAAGCCTGACCACCCTGGCTGACCCATTGTCTCAGCATGCTCCTGCCCCACTGAACTCATCTCTACCTACCTCGACACTGTCCTATCCCCCCTAGTCCAGGAACTCCCCACATATGTTCGAGACACCACCCACGCCCTCCACCTCCTCCAGGACTTCCGTTTCCCTGGCCCCCAACGCTTCATCTTCCCCATGGATATCCAATCCCTCTACACCTCCATCTGCCATGACCAGAGCCTCCAAGCCCTCCGTTTCTTCCTCTCCAGATGTCCCCAACAGTACCCTTCCACCGACCCTCTCATTTGTTTGGCCGAACTGGTCCTCACCCTTAACAATTTCTCCTTTGAATCCTCCCACTTCCTCCAGACCAAAGGGGTAGCCATGGGCACACGTATGGGCCCCAGCTATGCCTGTCTCTTTGTTGGCTACGTAGAGCAGTTGATCTTCCGTAATTACACTCCCCACCTCTTCCTCCACTACATTGATGACTGCATTGGCGCCACCTCGTGCTCCCGCGAGGAGGTTGAGCAATTCATCAATTTCACCAACACATTCCACCCTGACCTTAAATTTACCTGGACCATCGCTGACACCTCCCTCCCCTTCCTGGACCTCTCCATCTCCATTAGTGACGACCGACTTGACACTGACATTTTTTACAAACCCACCGACTCCCACAGCTACCTGGATTACACCTCTTCCCACCCTACCTCTTGCAAAAATGCCATCCCATATTCCCAATTCCTCCGCCTCCGCCGTATCTGCTCCCAGGAGGACCAGTTACACAATAGAACACACCAGATGGCCTCCTTCATTAGAGACCGCAATTTCCCTTCCCACGTGGTTAAAGATGCCCTCCAACGCATCTCGTCCACATCCTGCACTTCTGCCCTCAGACCCAACCCCTCCAACCGTAACAAGGACAGAACGCCCCTGGTCCTCACCTTCCACCCTACAAACCTTCGCATAAACCAAGTCATCCGCCGACATTTCCGCCACCTCCAAACAGACCCCACCACCAGGGATATATTTCCCTCACCACCCCTTTCCGCCTTCCGCAAAGACCGTTCCCTCCGTGACTACCTCGTCAGGTCCACGCCCCCCTAAAACCCACCCTCCCATCCTGGCACTTTCCCCTGCCACCGCAGGAATAGCAAAACCTGCGCCCACACCTCCTCCCTCGCCTCTATCCAAGGCCCTAAAGGAGCCTTCCACATCCATCAAAGTTTTACCTGCACATCCAATGAAATCATTTATTGTATCCATTGCTCCCGATGCGGTCTCCTCTACATTGGAGAGACTGGCGCCTCCAAGCAGAGCGCTTTCGGGAACATCTCCGGGACACCCGCATCAATCAACCACACCGCCCCGTGGCCCAACATTTCAACTCCACCTCCCAGACTGCCGAGGACATGGAGGTCCTGGGCCTCCTCCACCGCCGCTCCCTCACCACCAGACTCCTGGAGGAAGAACGCCTCATCTTTCGCCTCGGAACACTTCAACCCCAGGGCATCAATGTGGACTTCAACAGTTTCCTCATTTCCCCTTCCCCCACCTCACCCTCGTTCCAAACTTCCAGCTCAGCACTGTCCCCATGACTTGTCCGGACTTGTCCTACCTGCCTATCTCCTTTTCCACCTATCCACTCCACCCTCTCCTCCCTGACCTATCACCTTCATCCCCTCCCCCACTCACCCATTGTACTCTATGCTACTTTCTCCCCATCCCCACCCTCCTCTAGCTTATCTCTCCATGCTTCAGGCTCACTGCCTTTATTCCTGATGAAGGGCTTTTGCCCGAAACATCGATTTCGCTGCTCCTTGGATGCTGCCTGAACTGCTGTGCTCTTCGAGCACCAGTATCATACAAAGGTGGGCTCCTTAAGCAAGCCATGTTTCCCTACATGGCACCGTTTTGGAATTAAAGGTTGGGCGTTCTAACTTGACAAACAGATGTTTTACGCTTAGTCACCAGTAAGCATTACATGTACCTTTCTGTTTTATAGATAACAATGAATGTGCATCCCAGCTCTCACTGTGTGGACCCAAGGGACTTTGTCAGAACTCGCCTGGAAGTTTTAGCTGTGAATGTCAGCGAGGATTTACCCTTGATAACACTGGGTTAAACTGTGAGGGTATGTACCTTCAGACCTGACTTCTTCAAGATACTTATGCAATTGTATGCATAAGTTACCCGCTCAATGTCTGATCATAGTAAAGGTACATTATACCATGGCACAATGACCAAATGGAGTTTAATAGCGTCTGACTAAGAGAGCTCCAATGACGCATTCCTACCTGTGATGAGATGTTAACCAACAATGAGGGTGGCACAGTGTTTCAGTGGTGAGCACTGCTGCCTCACAGCGCCAAGGTTCCAGGTTTGAGTCCAGCCTCGGGCGACTGTCTGTGTGGAGCTTGCACATTCACCCCGTATCTGTGTGGGTTTCCTTCCGCAGTCAAAGATGTGCAAGTTAGATGAATTGGCTATGCTAAATTGCCCATAGTGTCCAGGGATGTGTAGGCTAGGTGCGTTAGTCAGGGGTAAATATAGGGATGGGGGAATGAGTCTGGGTGGGTTACTCTTCGGAGGGTCGGTGTGGACATTTTGGGCCTGTTTCCACACTGTAGGGACTCTATGATGCCCATTTTGCATTCTAATCCCAGCAACGTGCCTAAACTTCCGCGCTCACCTGTATCTTGGCTCGGCAAACCCACAACATCCTGACAGGACAGAACTTTCTCCTTTCTGGAAATGGCTGAGCAAGTGGTGGGTAAAAGCAAATTATTGGGTGGATTGACACTGCAGAGGTACTCACTCCAACCTTGGCAGCAGTTACATTCTGAGTGGGACAGTCTATGGGTGACCATCTCAAGGCCGTTAGATGGTCGATTAGTGGCTGAAAGGGCCTCAGCCTGTCAGCTACCCAATTGCTGACAGAATTTAACAGGTAGAGGAGAGGCTACCTTCCTGTCACATTCCCACCTGCCACATTGATGGATGAAGGACTCTTTTCCCTCACTCTGGGAGTAATTGAAAGCAGAGAGGGGAATAGCTGCTGTAACTTATCCCCTGCTCTTGCCCCTGAACCCCTCAGCCTGTGACCTTTCCACTACCCCTGAGTAAAAACTCATGGGGTGTGGCTCCTCAAAACTGGGCAGCCTGGGTCTCTAGGTACCAGCTCAACGTTTCAATCACTACCAGCCCTGATTGGTTGACAGCTGCGGGCAGGGCAGGACTTTAGTAACAAGGCTCCTGATTGGCTGAGAAGCCTGCCAGAAAGTTCTGAATTGACTGATTGGAGCTTGATCTTTCAAGTTAACTTTCCCATGAGGGTGGGATTGATTTAGTTATCCCTGACAGCACCTTGCACCACACTTACTACCAGAGAGCTCTAAATCAAGTCTCTAGATACTGTAAGATCAACATCAAACCTATCACTCAAATAAATCCAAAGAAGAATGGGTAGAGCAGGAACATAGGAATTTTTCTTTGGAAGTAATGTGCATACTATTGAACAATTTCAAAATGTTAGTTTAATATTGCAAAACGTTTCTAATGACAGACTTGCAAAGTGTTTCACAGAAGCAATTTTTGGAAGGCTTTCCATTTTGGTTCCAATTGTTAATTTGCAAAACTGCTTATCCAAAGAAAAAAAGGCTGGGTTATTTTCAGACACAATCAGTGTGCTGCTTTAGGCACTTGTCATGATTGTAAGTCATCAGAAAGCTTGGCTATAACTTTTGACAAGAAAAAGGCTTTGAGGTGACATAATCGTTGTTTGAAAGATTCTGACATTGAAATTTCAATGTAGTGACAGTTTGCAGCTCTGTTAGCCCAAACTGTCTCTGATTTAGTTACATTGTTATCCCTAAAGGCAGGTTAGCTTTTTATTTCAGTTTATATTTTGTCTTGAGTTAACACAAAGACAGAAATCACATTAGTTTTGATTTGATTTGATTTACTGTCACAAAGAATGAATTTCACTTTTTTACTGGTGACATTACAGCCAGTGTTTCACCAAAGCTCAGCTGACGAAGTTCAAATGCCAAGCAGAAGCCCCTTTAGCAATTATGCGACAAATATTAGGAATAAGACTGTCCAAAATCTAGGTCAGCTCAAACACAAGAAATAGTTATGACTGTTTCACTTGGATCTGGATAATTCAAAATCTGCCTGATTTTTGGGACAGCTATTCTCATAATAATAAAGCAATACAGCTTAATTTGGTGAATTGAAATTAAAATCATTTGATACTGATTTCAGTGTCTCTCTGACATGTCCTAGAAGAGACCTAGAACTACAAAATCTCATCAAAGTCACTCTCTCTTAAGATGTGCAATTTTATTCAATTTGAGCAGAATTCCATATAAATTACTATCCCTCTGATATCTTGCCCAACTGGACATGACTAATGTGTGAGTTGGAGCAATGAGTGTTCACTGACTATGTCTACAAGTTAGTGAATCACAGCCAATCCTCAATGTTGGTACCAGATGTGTTGAGAAACTATTGTTGTAGAGTCATACAGTACAGACTCAGACCCTTCCATTCAACCAGTCCATGCCAAACATAATCCCAAACTAAACTAGTCCCACCTGCCTGCTCTTGACCCATATCCTTCCAAACCTTTCCTAAATGTCTTTTAAAAGTTGTAATGGTGCCCACATACACCACTTCCTCAGAAAGTTCATTTCACATGCGAACCATCCTCCGTGTAAAAAAATTTGCCCCCATCTCTTTTTTGAATCTCTCTCTCCTCTCACTTAAATACGTGCCCTCCCTAGTCTTGAAATTGGCTTTTGAAACTAATAACTGTTTTAATTGCAGTTAACAATACATGAAAAAATATCAAAAATATTGTACCTTATTTCCCTCTGTGTCCCCCTTGAAGTTGATATTTCTGTCATTATCTGCCTGTGCAGCTTGCGATGTAAACGGCAGAACAGATCAGCCTTTATAGAAGCTGCCACATTTTCACTTGCATTGAAATTAAAAGCAAAATAGAGCAGGTGCTGCAAATGAATCTGAAATTTTCATAAGTACAGAAACATTGGAGAAACTCTGCAGGTCTAGCAGCATTTGAGACAGAATTATAATTAGTGTTTAAAGTTCAACATGAGTCTTAAACAACTCTTCTTGTTGCGAAGAATAGTTAAACCAGACTGGAAACTTTAACTCTGTTTCCCTCCCCACAGATGCTGCCAGACCTGCTGGGTTTTCTGTTTTTATTTCCCTTCCAATAAGTTTGGACAGCTTTGGATTTTTCCTTAATTCCTACTCTGATTCTGTGCTGGAAATGGCTGAGAAATAACCAAGCAAAGCCCTACAGCCCATAAAAAATGTTAGACTTATTAAATGACTGCACATTTTAAAGAAATGATGTTTTTTTGCTTTTTAAATCGTAAAATATTGAAAAGCTAAAGCAAATAGAGAACTTCTGCAAATCAGCTTGCATCTGTAAAGGGAAAATACAAATCTGTGTTGACTGTAGCAATTGGCACATCACGTTGTCTATTTCAGTCTAAGCATTCTCTTATCAAGGGTAACCCTCTTGTAGTGTGTTTAGTTCTAAGTCTGCCATACAAATACAGAGTTAAAAATCACACAACACCAGGTTATAGTCCAACAGGTTTAATTGGAAGCACATTAGCTTTCGGAGCGTTTGAAAAGCTAGTGTGCTTCCAATTAAACCTGTTGGACTATAACCTGGTGTTGTGTGATTTTTAACTTTGTACACCCCAGTCCAACACCGGCGTCTCCAAATCATACAAATAGAACACCTTCAGGCCAGGCAGTGTATTTCAATGTTGGGTCAGTCAGCAAGATGTTGCTCTAATGATGATAATAGCAGAGTGGCACAGCATTGAATGTACATTTCTAACTGTACAACTCTGCTTGTCTGACGTTGCTGCATTGTTCGTTTAGAAATAAAAATGAATGCCATTAGTTTCAACATAACTTTGACAGCAAATCATGATCTATTATTGAATGTTGGAAAGAATGAAGATTGATTACTTCAGATAATAATCAACTTTATAAAGGCAACTACTTTCCCATCACAGGTCAAAACAAAATGGAAGTTAAGCTGTCCTGGTGCTTTTGTGCGAATGTGCACGATCTGACAAGACACTATGTCTTCCTTATAAGGAATCTTGGGTTTAATCCCTGAACAAGTTAACTAATCTCAGTTGACAGTAGAATTGTTACAATTGGCAATGCTGCCATTGACTATGAAGGAGGAAAATGTTCGGCAGAGTCCCCACTCTTTCTTAATATCCATTGACCCATGCTGAGATACCGGCTTATTGGTAAAGACAAATCAGACTTGGCTTTGATACACAAGCCAATGCTTAGTGTCTAGACTCAAATGTGAAAAATGGTCACTTGGGAAAGACACTGGAGGACTGCCAGCAGGTTTTGGAATCAAACCCGAGATTGAGTCAGCACTTTCAGGAAAGGAGCACATAAACTGGAAACTGTGGAAAACATCATTCTGTTCTCAATTACCCTATCTTTTTGCAGATGTGAATGAATGCGATGGAAGTCACAGATGCCAGCATGGTTGTCAAAATATGCTGGGAGGTTACAGGTGCAGCTGTCCGCACGGTTACATGCAGCACTATCAGTGGAACCAGTGTGTTGGTGAGTATCACGTGAAACTAGTGATCAAATCAATTTGGATTTTCTGTGGAGCCAACAGATCTGCACTTGTATGACTGAATTTTTAACAACTTAGATCAACCTTTCATAATATGGTTAGCATTGCTGCCTCACAGCAGCAGGGACCCAGTTTGCAAATTCTCCCCGTGTCTGTGTGGGTGCTCCAGTTTCCTCCAACAATCCAAAGATGTACAGGTTGGATGGATTGGCCATGGGAAGTGCAGGGTTATGGGGATAGAGTAGGGTTGAGTCTGGGTGAGTTTCTGTTCAGCATGTTAGTGCAGACTTGATGGGCCAAATGGCTTCTTTCTGCACTGTAGGGCTTCTATGATTCTATGAATAATATTAAAATGACAAGAATTTACATTCTACTAAATTGAAGTGGACAATGTAGTTCAAAGAATTATAGAATTATATGAAAGATGGCTTCCTCATTTTGCAAAGTTCCTGATTTCAAATTTAACCTGAGCTGATCATCAATAAAAATTCTGTCTCTTCTACTGTTTAGAGACATGAATACGGTGGATTGACTATGTTTGTCTGAGATAAATAAGCATTAGCTACAGGAGATTTTGCAGTTTGTCCTGACCCATCAGGTTGTTGCCATCATTTAGCCTGCCCTTCCAATCGCCACCAGAACAGAACCCTACTGGTCCTCACCTACCACCCCACCAACCTCTATATACATCGTATCATCCATCGTCATTTCCCCCACCTCCAAACGGACCCCACCACCAGGGATATATTTCCCTTCCCTCCCCTATCAGCGTTCCGAAAAGACCACTCCCTCCGTGACTCCCTCATCAGGTCCACACCCCCCACCAACCCAACCTCCACTCCCAGCACCTTCCCCTGCAACCGCAAGAAATGCAAACCTTGCGCCCACACCTCCCCCCTCACTTCTCTCCAAGGCCCCAAGGGATCCTTCCATATCCGCCACAAATTCACCTGCACCTCCACACACATCATTTACTGCAACCGCTGCACTCGATGTGGCCTCCTCTATATTGGGGAGACAGGCAGCCTACTTGTGGAATGTTTCAGAGAACACCTCTGGGACACCCGGACCAACCAATCCAATCACCCCATGGCTCAACACTTCAACTCCCCCTCCCACTTCACCAAGGACATGCAGGTCCTTGGACTCCTCCATCGCCAGACCATAGCAACACGCCGGCTGGAGGAAGAGGGCCTCATCTTCCGCCTAGGAACCCTCCAACCACAAGGGATGAACTCAGATTTCTCCAGTTTCCTCATTTCCCCTCCCCCCACCTTGTCTCAGTCCCAACCCTCAAACTCAGCACCACCTTCCTAACCTGCAATCTTCTTCCTGACCTCTCTGCCCCCATCCCCACTCCGGCCTATCACCCTCATCTTAACCTCTTTCCACCTATCGCATTTCCAATGCCCCTCCCCTAAGTCCCTCCTCCCTACCTTTTATCTTAGCCTGCTGGACACACTTTCCTCATTCCTGAAGAAGGGCTCATGCCCGAAACGCCGATTCTCCTGCTCCTTGGATGCTGCCTGACCTGCTGCGCTTTTCCAGCAACACATTTTCAGCTCTGATCTCCAGCATCTGCAGTCCTCACTTTCTCCATCATTTATTATGTCAGACACATTGTGAACAGAAGACGTACATTAGTTGGTACAACTACTGAAAACTAAGCCCATTAGGCCTTTGTTTTTTACTCTTTAATTTCTCTTGATTCGCCCAAATCTTTATTTATAAGGTTTTTTTTGTAGTTCAATGAAATTAATTCCATCTTTCTTTATGGGAATTTTAATGTGTGCTGATAGAACAGGAAAGAATTATTTTTGTAATATAAAATCTACCTCAGGCACATGTTTGGTATTTTACACTGGATGGATGTGTTCCTCTGATTTAAACCCCACTACATAAGTGGGAGTTAAGGGACATGGGAGAGAGGATTGTGACGCTAAATAAAGTTCATACAAAAACAATATGAATTATGCTGCAGTTGGAAACCATCTATTTTCTTGGACGGGAGCCAAGTTAAATTAGATTCATAAGTAACAACAGATCTGCTAACACGCTAGAAACCATGATATTATGCGTTGAAATTTTGCTGTACTCAATTATTTTCTATCGTTTTGAGTCATCGAAACATATCGGGTAAGTAACGTTTTAAATGTGCTGTACGAGTACCGTATGTTTAACTGCCTGCTATGTTTTTAGTACATTAAATCATAATTAGTTCAAATGGTTGTTTTCACTTTACAAAACAGAGTGGTTAGTTAACTATGAAGTGTTCCTCTGTCAAGGAAACGCTGTTCAGCTGTAATGCATTATTGGGTTGTTTGTGATTACATGCTTGGGATAGTCACCTGTGCCAGCAACATTCTTCCACAAAGAGTTTTTTTTTGAGTTGTAGGATGTGGGCAGTGTTGGTTATTGAAATAGTGCTGGTGAGTCACATTCCTGAATGAAATTGAATGATTTGTTCGACCATGTCATAGGGCAGTTAAGAGTCAACCACATTGCAGTGGATCTGGAATCAGTTATTGACCAGATTGGGTAAAAGAACAGGTTTCCTTCCCTAGAGCACTTTAATGAACCAGATGTGTTTTTTCAACAACCCCATAGTTTCATGGTTGCTATTACTGGTATTTTTTTCTTAATCCATACTTATTTAATTAGTTGAATCTAAACTCCCTACCTGCCACAGTGGGATTTTAAACTCATGTTTCCACATCATTAATGCAGACCTTTGGGTTACTCAACTGATAACTAAACCATCATACTTCCTTACCCCTTTATAGAATATCATTCTGTTGAACACAGTTTAACAATGATTCTCATATGTGGACCTTCTCCCCATATGGAACCTGTATATTTTCTGGGCTCTGTCCTAAAAAAGCCAAGTTTACAAATGGCCTAAAATTACCACATCTGATCTCCTCGTTCCAGTAACCTCCTTGTTGCAATTAATGTTGTGCCTTTCTGCTTTGTTTGGTTCAAGTAGCAGGTGAGTATACGAGATCCACATTTATTCTAATATCCTTATTTGCAAATGAGTAATACTGTACTATAAAGCAAACAAAAAGTGAGATTGCCAGTTTGAAGGTGCTGTTGAAAGAGCTGCTGCTGTGCACCTGAGATGTGGAGAGAATTGATTTTATTTTTCTTCATTCAAAGGAGGTGGGCTTTGCTGGCTGGGCCAGCATTTATTGCTCATCCCTAGTTCTTGCCAAGCCTTTGAAGGTGAGAGCCCAGTGTAAGTACATCCACAAAGCTGTTAGGGAGGGAGACTCAGGACTTTGACCCAATGACGCTGAAGGAACAGTGATGTGTTTCCTGATGAGTTGTTTGAAGGGAAGGTACATATGGTGGTGTTCCCATATATTTGCGGCCCTTCTCCTTCTGGGTGGCACGGTGGCACAGTGGTTAGCACTGCTGCCTCACAGCGCCAGAGACCCGGGTTCATTTCCCGCCTCAGGCGACTGACTGTGTGGAGTTTGCACATTCTCCCCGTGTCTGCGTGGGTTTCCTCCGGGTGCTCCGGTTTCCTCCCACAGTCCAAAGATGTGCAGGTCAGGTGAATTGGCCATGCTAAATTGCCCGTAGTGTGAGGTAAGGGGTTAATGTAGGGGTATGGGTGGGTTGCGCTTCGGCGGAGCGGTGTGGACTTTTTGGGCCGAAGGGCCTGTTTCCACACTGTAATGTAATGTAATGTAAAAAAAAAAAATGGGTGGTAGAGGTCGCAAGTTTGGGAGGTCCCGTTTAATCAGTTTGATATTGGCAGAAAGGGTGTCAATCAAGCTAACTGTTTTTCCCTGAATTATACCAAACTTTTTGTTGACGCTGCACTGATCCAGGCAAGTCATAAGTATTCCATCACATTCCTGACTTATGCTGTGGAGATGGTGGACTGTATTTGGGGTGTCAGAAGGTGAACAACTTGCCTGAGAATTTCAAGTGTCTGAGCTGATCTTGTTGACAGTATATTTATATAGCTGGTCCAGTTCAGTTTCTCATCAATGATAAATGCATGATGTTGATAGTGGGAAATACATTGATGAGAGTGCCATTGATTGTCAGGGTGGTGCTTAGGTTCTCTCTTGTTGGAGATGGCCATTGTCTAGCATTTGTGTGGAGAAGATGTTACTTTCTATTTGTCAGTCCAAATCTTGCTGCATTTGGGCATGGGCTGCTTCAGTATCTGAGGAGTCATGAATGGTGCTGAACATTGTGCAATTATCGTGCCATCTCTTGCCGCTGAGTCAAAAAATTGTTATTTCAGTTCACACTCTAGGCAGCTCAGTACCGAATACTAGGCTGACATCACTGTGCTACACTGACAAATTGTTACAGGTGATGGACAGGATCTTCCTAGGCTCTGACCAATGCGGATTCTGGTTAGAAATTTGAGAGAATCGCCTGAGAAGTTGAGCAAGGTCTTTCTGACACCAGCACAAACAATTCACATTTTCCATCCAGGTTCTGGACATTGAGATGAGATTCTCATTAGTGAGTGGTGAGAGACCTATTAAAGAGGATAATCATTCATTATCACCCACATTACACACTCCTCCATTCTACCAGCAGCTGGTTGGAGATGAGGTGCTGAGAATTCCCGGCATGGACATCAGAGCAAATTCCTAGTCACTCCAGCTCACTGGTTACTCCTCTGGGTCTCCATCTTGGAGATCTGGCTCCATTGTCTGAGGGCATGCTTCTGGGCAGTGCCTACATGCACCTCATATCCACAAAAATTGACACCTGACACATGCCAGCCAATAAGTGCCATGGTGGCACATCTCTGATCCACGTTTAGGACACTTCTACACTGGCATGCTGCATTTGGTGGTCACCCGTTCTGGTGGAAAAGGACCTCCCTTTTCAGTACGAGGCTATCCTACAGGAGTCCTTAGTCCCTGTTTCAAAGCCAGGCACTGATTGCCCCAAAATTGCCACATTCTGGGGCAAATGTCACAAACTTTGCAGGGCAATTCTAGACTGACAGTGCATGACCAGGTAGACAAGAGAATTTTAAAGATGGCACCAGTACCGAGGAACCCAGGATATCCTGGCAGGAACAACTTCCTCTACCTATGGCCAATGAGGGAATCAGGCTCGTGCACATGAGGGGGTGCTCTCGGGGAGTAAGAGGGAGTAAATGAGGTGACGTGAGAAAACATACTGAGCTTTGCAGAGTGGAAGCCTCCGTGAATCTTAATGAAAATATCACTTTGACAAAAAGATAGTAAGATGCAGCCCATTGTCTTTGGGATGAGATGTGAAGATAAGGCTCCTTCTGCTGTCTTGGGTGAACACGAAAGGTCTGATGGTACAATTTCAAATGAAGCAGAGAGCTTCGCCAGGGCTCCTGGTCAATCTTGTTTCCGACTCTATAACACAATATAGTTGGTCTGGTCATTATCCTGTGTTTCTGAAGGGCCGTCACAGAGATGCAATTCTGTCTTTATTATGCGAATTATCTTCAAGGCGAAAGTATTTGTTCAGCAAATGAGTTTGTCTCTGAGTGTTGGTATTTGTTGGTTTTTGCTATCTGATGCTGGTTTTTGAATATTCCTGTTTTTTTTATTTTCCCCATTATTGGGGACTGGACGTTTTGCTGCCAAGACCCTAGACTCTGGATTAATCTCTCTGCCTCTTTAGTTCATTATTTTCCTTGAAATCATGATTTAGAGATGCCGGTGGTGGACAAAGTTAAAAATCACACAACACCAGATTATAGTCCAACAGGTTTAATTGGAAGCACACTAGCTTTCTTAAGGTGGTAGTTGACTACCACCTGATGAAGGAGCGATGCTCCGAAAGCTAGGGCTTCCAATTAAACCTGTTGGACTATAACCTGGTGTTGTGTGATCTTTAACTTCCTTGAAATCGTTTGAGTAAAGATATTGGTAAAGATGGCATCGTCCTACTGGAACATAGGGCTGTCTCAATGGAGAGAAATGCCTGGTGATGGTTTAACCTGAAGGTGAGGGGAGAGGTTCAGAAGGAGGATTCCTCAGCAGTTGCAGGAGTCCACCTTGCTCTGTTAGTATCATTTTTCTTTGCAAACCAGCTGGACAGCCAACTGAGCTAACCCTCCACCCCATTCCTCTACTGCATTGATTTAAACCTACCTCTTTAACCAAGTGGTTATCTTAGTTATCTTTTGGTCATCTGCACTAACATTCAACAAATTTTAAATCTCTGAATCAGTTTTGCTACATTCACGGGAACCCCGCACTGCCCGGTTCTACCTCCTTCCCAAGATCCACAAGCCTGACCACCCTGGCCGACCCATTGTCTCAGCATGCTCCTGCCCCACTGAACTCATCTCTACCTACCTCGACACTGTCCTATCCCCCCTAGTCCAGGAACTCCCCACATACGTTCAAGACACCACCCACCCCCTCCACCTCCTCCAAGACTTCCGTTTCCCCGGCCCCCAACGCCTCATCTTCACCATGGATATCCAATCCCTCTACACCTCCATCCGCCATGACCAGGGCCTCCAAGCCCTCCGTTTTTTTCCTCTCCAGACGTCCCCAACAGTACCCTTTCACCGACACTCTCATTCGTTTGGCCGAACTGGTCCTCACCCTTAACAATTTCACCTTTGAATCCTCCCACTTCCTCCAGACCAAAAGGGTAGCCATGGGCACATGTATGGGCCCCAGGTATGCCCATCTCTTTGTTGGCTACGTAGAACAGTCCATCTTCCGTAATTACACCGGCACCACTCCCCACCTCTTCCTCCGCTACATTGATGACTGCATTGGCACCACCTCGTGCTTCCGCGAGGAGGTTGAGCAATTCATCAACTTCACCAACACATTCCACCCTGACCTTAAATTTACCTGGACCATCTCTGACACCTCCCTCCCCTTCCTGGACCTCTCCATCTCCATTAGTGACGACCAACTTGACACTGACATTTTTTACAAACCCACCAACTCCCACAGCTACCTGGATTACACCTCTTCCCACCCTACCTCTTGCAAAAATGCCATCCCGTATTCCCAATTCCTCCGCCTCCGCCGTATCTGCTCCCAGGAGGACCAGTTACACCATAGAACACACCAGATGGCCTCCTTCTTTAGAGACCGCAATTTCCCTTCCCACGTGGTTAAAGATGCCCTCCAACGCATCTCGTCCACATCCTGCACCTCCGCCCTCAGACCCCCCCCCCTCCAACCGTATCAAGGACACAACGTCCCTGGTGCTCACCTTCCACCATACAAACCTTCGCATAAACCAAATCATCCGCCGACATTTCCGCCACCTCCAAAAAGACCCCACCACCAGGGATATATTTCCCTCCCCACCCCTTTCCACCTTCCGCAAAGACCGTTCCCTCCATGACCACCTGGTCAGGTCCACGCCCCCCTACGACCCACCCTCCCATCCTGGCACTTTCCCCTGCCACCGTAGGAACTGTAAAACCTGTGCCCACACCTCCTCCCTCACCTCTATCCAAGGCCCTAAAGGAGCCTTCCACATCCATCAAAGTTTTACCTGCACATCCACTAATATCATTTATTGTATCCGTTGCTCCCGATGCGGTCTCCTCTACATTGGGGAGACTGGGCGCCTCCTATTAGAGCACTTTAGGGAACATCTCCGAGACACCCGCACCAATCAACCACACCGCCCCGTGGCCCAACATTTCAACTCCCCCTCCCAGTCTGCCGAGGACATGGAGGTCCTGGGCCTCCTCCACTGCCGCTCCCTCACCACCAGACGCCTGGAGGAAAAACGCCTCATCTTCTGCCTCAGAACACTTCAACCCCAGGGCATCAATGTGGACTTCAACAGCTTCCTCATTTCCCCTTCCCCCACCTCATCCTAGTTTCAAACTTCCAGCTCAGCACTGTCCCCATGACTTGTCCGGACTTGTCCTCCCTGCCTAGCTCCTTTTCCACCTATCCACTCCACCCTCTCCTCCCTGACCTATCACCTTCATCTCCTCCCCCACTCACCCATTGTACTCTATGCTACTCTGTCCCCACTCCCACCCTCCTCTAGCTTATCTCTGCATGCTTCAGGCTCACTGCCTTTATTCCTGATGAAGGGCTTTTGCCCGAAACATCGATTTCGCTGCTCGTTGGATGCTGCCTGAACTGCTGTGCTCTTCCAGCACCACTGATCCAGAATCTTTTTTCCAGCATCTGCAGTCATTGTTTTTACCTTTGCTACATGCAAGATGAGCAGATTAAATTGGTTTGGTTTGTTTCCTTTCTGGACTCGAAAATTTCATTTTTCAGGAGAAGGGCTCATGCCCGAAACGTCAATTGTCCTCGTCCTTGGATGCTGCCTGACCTGCTGCGCTTTTCCAGCAACACATTTTCAGGTCTGATCTCCAGCATCTGCAGTCCTCATTTTCTCCTAGAAAAGTTCATTGCCCATTTATTAACAATGATCACATTTACAACAAGATACTGACAGACTTATGATCCAACCCCACATTTCAAGGGCGAGTTTAACGGGCAATTAATCTGCAAATTCAGCAAACTAATGAGAATAACAAACTGCCTAAGGATAAGGCACTGTTATGTAAAACCAAGTTGACTAACCAGCAAGTTCTGAAGTTGTACAACAAAAAGAAATTCCTTAATCCCCAGCTATTGTTGGCCAATTTACACATTAGTAATGGAGCTAGCTGTTAACAAATGCTATGTTTCCAGCAGTCCGTTGTATTTACTGCTCTGGAAGAACAAGAGGAGGATTTGTGTTGGGCTAGAACATTTTATGTCGCTATCTTCTTTCAAATAACCTACAGCGTGATGTAAGTTTTGTGTGACAGGTTGAATTCATTTAGTAGTTTCCCCAGGCAAATGAGTCAGATATACAAGAAATTCCTGTCCATTTATCACGAGGAGCAGTCCCAACCTGCAGGATATTATAGAATAGCAGTAAGAACAGCTTGTATTTATATAAAACCTTATATGTAGCAAAAAATCCCAGGATGCTTCACTGAAGTGTAACCAGGCAAAAATCGACACCAAACCAAAATGCGAGTAATGAAAGCTTTATTCAGAGGTAAGTTGTGAGGATAGTTTTATGGGAGGAGGCAGTGGCAAACAGATTGTGAGAGAGACGTCCAGAAGTGAGCGCCTGGAAACCCGAAGCATAGTCTATAAGGTCAAAAGAAAGAGGAACAGGAGAAGGCCATTCAGTCCCATGAGCCTGTTCCACCATTCAAGTGGATCATAGCTGACATTCCCTATGTCCACTTTCCTGCATTTTCCTTATAACCTTTGGTTCCCCTTCTGGTGAAGAATATGTCTGTCTAAAATTAGCCATAATATCATATGATTCAACCCAACAAAATTATTAAAATGTCAAAAATGAAGCTATCTGCTTAATTAATGTCCCTTTGCAAAGGAACTCTGTCTTTTTGGTTGTTCTGACCTATCGTAACTCTAGACCCATACAATGGTGTTTGACTGAACTGACAGAGCTAGACCGAGTTAAGTGATGGACAGTAATTAATTGTTGTTGTGGTTCTGTTCGCCGAGTTGGGAATTTGTGTTGCAGACATTTCGTCCCCTGTCTAGGGGACATCTTCAGTGCTTGGGAGCCTCCTGTGAATCATTTCTGTGATGTTTCCTCTGGCATTTATAGTGGCTTGTCTCTGCCACTTCCAGTTGTCAGTTCCAGCTGTCCGCTGCAGTGGTCGGTATATTGGGTCCAGGTCGATGTGCTTATTGATTTGAATCTGTGGATGAGTGCCATGCCTCTAGGAATTCCCTGGCTGTTCTCTGTTTGGCTTGTCCTATAATAGTAGTGTTGTCCCAGTCGAACTCATGTTGCTTGTCATCTGCGTGTGTAGCTACTAAGGATAGCTGGATAGTAATTCATTGTTTTGTCAGCAATGCATGCATGCCATGATTTATTGAAAATCTTTTCTCAATCACTGTCAAACTTTATAAAATTCATCATATTATGATCATTTTGGACTCCTGGCATACTGATGTAGAAAACTGTTTTGTATGACTGTAACTGGGAGCCATGTTGGGTTAGTTTGGACTAAAATGTCATATGTTCTAATGGCCTTTTTCTGTTCCATGTAGATGAGAATGAATGCTCCAATCCAGCTTCTTGTGGTTCAGCAACCTGTTATAACACACTTGGCAGCTACAAATGTGCCTGTCCTTCTGGCTATAACTTTGATGAGTTTGCCAATAGCTGCCATGATGTGAATGAATGTTCATCTTACAAGAATCCATGCTCTTATGGCTGTTCAAATACAGAAGGCGGCTATCTCTGTGGCTGCCCACCTGGGTATTACAGAGTTGGACAAGGGTAAGTCCACCTAACCCTAACCCTGTCGCTGCTTGGATTGTTAGCCTGCTAGGTTTTAAAGCATGGAGGCAATGGAAAAATAAGAAGTTAAAACTGAAGAAATCCTTTTTCATCTTTTTTGTGTTTTCTTGAATCTCTTGCACGTATTTGCTAATAAATCCCGTGGATGGAATCTTCCCACCTTTGGAATTGAGAGATACAGGCTGGTTCTGACCTGGTAGTGGAAGCCCAATAGGTACTGAGATCCTCCAGGAGGCAGTCAATTAATGACTGGTCACCAGGATTGCCATCCAATCATGGATGGTCAGCCAATCAGGGAACCAGCAAACCTAGTGAGAACACTCGTAGTGATGGCCTGTCAGACGTTCCCTCCACCAAGAGAGAAGGGCACTGCTGGGACAGCCAGGAGGCCTGACGGTGCTTCAGAATGAAGGGACAATGTTGCCTGTATCTCCTGAGCCCTATAGACAAGCTGGTTCTCAGCTCACAGCAGACCCCCAACCTGCTGTCATAGGTGGTGAGCAGTTTGCAGATGGTGCAACCATGCATCTGTTGCTTACCTTCCCCTTCCGTGTGAATGGTCTGGAGCTAGGTCAGGGAGGAATGTGCTAGCTCAGAGAGAAGCACAGTCACCAATGAGAACTTGGCGGATGGAATGGTGTCTAGCTTACTCTCTCCACAGTTTCTGCTCCATCTCCCTGTTGGCCTGTAAACCGAGAAACACAGCCTTACTGATATAGCCTTTGTGTGGACTCCCATATCCCTGACCCACCCCTACTCCTCTCCATCTGTGGATGCCACACATTCAAGAACTCATTGCATAAAAAGAAACAGTGCAGAGATCTTCCGGTCACTTTTCAATGAACAACATTCACAGTAATTAACTGTAATTCAGCTGCCTGGACCTGCCTGGACCTGCCTGGACCCATGTTCCAGTGCCATGCTTGTTTCCCTTGAATAAGATATGAACTCAGTCCACACATTCATTGCTCAGTTTGGTATCAGATAATCTAGTTGGACAGTATGGCATCCAGATAGTACCAGTCAGTGTCTTCCTCTGGTAATGCATGGCATGTGATGTCCCCGGTAGTGAAGGTGGCTCATTAATGGCAGTACAAGGCCCTGTAGTCGTACTGTGTGGAGCAAATCTACACCTATACTTCATAACCTTCCTGAAATAAGTGGCCTCTTGATTGATCCCATCAAAACAAGTTCCCTCGTACTTTGCAATACTGAATGTAATTTGCTTTTTACCCACCATTATGACAGTGTGTTTATGTTTGATGCAGTCATCCACATTATTAGCAAACCTCCAGATTCTTACATTCCTGCTATAGATCGCATTCTTTATAACTGTAGAATATTTGAAATTTAATAAAATGAAGTCTAACTAAGCTGTCTGAATAGAAAAGCATTGATGTGGTTTTGAAATGAACTGTTTTATTTCTTGGTGTGGAACCTAAGTTGGCCGACACTTGCCAGACGTACACAGGAATTCACTGTTCACTCTTCATATGGAAAACTTCACAGAATCCCTACAGAATCATAAAAGTTAGAATGGAAAGCCGTGTTTATTTTGTGCTTTTAAGAGATTTCACATGGACTTACCAATTTCAAATACCAACTTCAGGGGACCACCCAACATACTTCTCCTTCTTCTCCCAGTGTATTCCCAAAATATCCCAACACAGAAAGTTGTGCTTCTTCTGTAGACAGTAACATGCAGGACTCGGCAATGTATAACTAGTTTAACTGACTGCTGCTGTAAGTTCAGCAAGAGGTTACTGGAAACAAAGGCAAACCTCTTGGCCTGGTCCCAGTTCCACCAACTTCCAACCATACCCACAACTTGACTTATTTAGCAGTTAAAACATTGGTTATGCCTCTTTGATGTTTTACCAAGAAATGGACACAGAACCAAAGGAGGAAATATTAAAGGACTAACAACAATAGCCCTTTGGTCATAGAGTTACATCTTAAGGAGGCCCATGGAATAAGAGGAAGATAGTGAGGAAGGGTGAAGCCTGGAGAGCAAGCTGCAGAAGGAATCAACCCAATTAACTGGCATTTTGCCAAAATTTAATAAAATGAAATGTTTTAATATTGGAAGAAGGCATTTCCCACTCCCTAAAACTCCTGCAGCTCAAAAGTGAGTTTACTAATATGTGTTCCACACAACAGGAAGACTAAGGCATCAGCAGCTCTTGCGACTATCACAGGTCTTGTTGTAGAACAGTGTAGGAGACTGAAACGATTAATAACCACCACCCATTATCATGATGTCATATGGATCTGGTTGGAGGACAGCTTGCAATCTGGATGGAGTAATGTCTATTACCCATGTCTTCCTCATAGTTTCTGTAACAGTTTCTATCCATAGAAGTTGGAGTGGAAAGCCATGTTTATTTTGTACATTTAAGAGATTTCACATAAACATACCAATTGCATGTTAGCAACTCACAAGTAACTTGTGAGTTGTTAACATGCAATAAACTGTGGCACAGATCTTCCGATCAGGATCAGACACAAAAATATACACTTAACTTTAGAGGAGTTTTCCATACAATGTTCTGGACCAAGAGTCTTCTCAGCTGAAGCAGTCTAGCATGGTCTAGTAGATTAACACTGTAATCATATCTCTTTCCTGAATATTCCTGCAGTATTCTAGCCTTGAAACTACTTCCACAGATACTGGGAGAGGCAACAGTATAAACTAAGGCAGGGAGTAAGCAAACCACCTGGATGGGGGCGGAGGGGTGGTGTGATGGGGTTGTGATATCAGGTGGGTGGAAAGATTGGAGTGGATGGTGGACAAGGAGTTGGATGGATTGGTGGATGTGGCTAGGGTGACAGGTAGGTGAGGGAGTCAGGTCCTCAGGTGGGTGAGAGGTAGGGGAGCAGGTAGGTGAGGGGATAGGGGAGCAGGTGCATGAGAGATTCCAGAGTAAAGATAATGGAGACAGCTAAGGGGCGTGCAAGAGAGCAGGTCAGGATTTTTCAGATCAGGAAGGTGTATTGGAGTCCAGTTGACTTCCTGAGGGGGTTGGAAGGAGTCATTAAGAGTTTGGGAGAGTATGTGGATCAGTAGGAGGCAGGAAAGGTCTGTAGGGCCATTGAGTCGACAAGGTTAGGTCAAGTCTAAGAATGTTCAAATGGGAGGAGTAAGGGGTTGAATCCTATTGGTGGGGCACAGGGTTACTTGCCTGTCAAAATGAGATGGGTGGGGGATGGGATAGGTGTCAATGGTGAATCAGGAGGCCCAGGAATTAGAGTGGGCTTTTATCCTATAATGTTTCCTGGATAGCTATTAAGTCAAGTCAGTCGTAAGCCTCCAACTCTAACCCAGAAGCTTCCGGATTCTCGGTAATTGCCCATCGGAATCTTCAGCTTCCAGGACAATCCCAAAGGAGTCAGCTGCATCAGGAGTTCTGCATGATCTCAACAAGCAACTCTAGTCAACAGTACTGCAATAAATATCTTGCCATTGGACGATTTTTCCCTATGTCTTGTTTCAGATGAGAGCCTTGTTAGGTTATCAAGTAGTTTTCCTCTGTTGCATCAGACAGGGCAGACCCTCTCGGTCCATACGCTAAAAAAGGGTAATGGTGGCCACCAACCTCTCCTATGGTGATCAATCGTGCAGCCAGGCTCTCACAACAGGTTTCAGGCAACATCGTCGACCAAGAGACAGAAAAACACAAGACTTACTGGCAAATGGAGAGTTGTTCACCATAGATCACAGATATATTGCACACAGACCCTTGAGAGCACCACTGGAAAGAGGTGACCAATGTCCAGAGATCCAGAATACCGTCAAGGAGAGTGAGCGTGCATGGTACTGTGAAAGCAACAGAAATAAGATTTTTAAATTTTTGAAAATAAAAAATGAACATTATGACTTATAACTGAACTGAAGTATAGGGCTCAATTTTAACTTTATGAACATGCATGGGTTTTGAATGATCTCACCCATAAGTGTGGTGTTTTGTTATAAAGTCCATCCCTTGTTTCAAATTATATTCTTCTGCAATTTACTTCACAGCCATTGTGTCTCTGGCATGGGATTCAATAAAGGGCAATATGGGCCTTTTGGTGGAGATGCAGATGATGAAAATCTTTTATCACATGAAACTTGCTATGAATGTAAGATCAATGGTTACTCCAAGAGCAGCAGCAGAAACCGAAGAAGTGCCAATGATACCAAGTCTGAACAGGTAATTATCTCCTGCTGTTTTTTGTCTTCATGTAATAGAAATGAAATCAGAATTAGGATGTAGAAATGATATTCCGATCCAAAAGTTATGTATTCAAATAACAGGTGATGATAAAGAAAAGGGCAAATTCATACTTACGTGTCTGTTTAAAAAGAAGAGATTTGATGTAGAGGGAGCACTCAAATATATTGACACAATCTACGATAGAGTAACCCACTTGATTAGCACTACCTCCACAAGCATCCACTCCCTCCACCACCGACGCTCAGTTGCAGCAGTGTGTCTACAAGATGCACGACAGAAATTCACCAAAGATCCTCAGGCAGCACCTTCCAAACCCGCAACCACTTCCATGGAGAAAGACCACCACCTTCAAGTTCCCCTCCAAACCACTCATCATCCTGACTTGGAAATATATCACCATTCCTTCAATGATTATGGATCAAACTCCTGGAATTCTACCCCTATTGGCATTGTGTGTCTACATGCAGCAGGTGGACTGGAGTGGTTCAAAAAGGCAGCTCACCTCCACCTTCTCAAGAGCAACTAGACATGGGCAATAAATGCTGGCCAGCCAGAGACACCCACATCCTACGAGTAAATAGACTTTTAAAAATTGACTACCATTGCAGCTTATTTTGGGCAGCACGGTGACTCAGTGGTTAGCACTGCTGCCTCACAGCACCAGGGACCCAGGTTCGATTCCAGCCTCAGGTGACTGCCTGTGTGGAGTTTGCACGTTCTCCCCGTGTCTGCGTGAGTTTCCGCCCACAGTCCAAAGATGTGCAGGTCAGGTGAATTGGCCATGCTAAATTGCTCATAATGTTAAGTGCATTAGTCAGAGGGAAATGGGTCTGGGTGGGTTACTCTTTGGAGGGTTGGTGTGGACTGGTTGGGCTGAAGGACCTGTTTTCACACTCTAGGGAATCTAATCTAATCTAAATGTATTCAAAGTTTGTGAGAAGATTTGTAGCTCGGGTGCTCGTTGTTGTGGTTCTGTTCGCCGAGCTGGGAATTTGTGTTGCAGACGTTTCGTCCCCTGTCTCGGTGACATCCTCAGTGCTTGGGAGCCTCCTGTGAAGCGCTTCTGTGATGTTTCCTCTGGCATTTATAATGTTTTTTATAAATGCTGGAGGAATCACCACAGAAGCGCTTCACGGGAGGCTCCCAAGCACTGAGGATGTCGCCTAGACAGGGGACAAAACATCTGCAACACAAATTCCCAGCTCGGCGAACAGAACCATAACAATCTAAATGTAGAAAAGGAGAATCCTAGTTGTTTTATTTGCACTAATTACTAATAATCCATTACTATTTATTTTGATGCTAGGATCAACGGATTAGTTTGGCTAGTCTGGATACAGACAACCCCGTGGAGATGAATCTAAATATCTCACAGCTGAACTACAAGAAGCATATTTTAGAACTTGTGCCAGCTATTGAACCACTCTACAATCATGTTCGTTATGTTATCTCCAACGGAAATGACAACAATTACTTCCGTATCCACCGAAAGGATGGCCTGAGTTACCTGCACTTGACAAAAAGGAGGCCTCTGGAAGGTACATACACACTGGAAATCACCAGCATTCCTCTGTATAAGAAAAAGACACTGCAGAAACTGGAAGATAAAAAAGACAATGACTACCTCCTTGGTGAGCTGGGAGAAGCGCTCAAAATGAGACTACAGATCCAGCTTCATTGAACGAGCTAAGACATACGTTGCTTCTATTCAAAAATATTCCTTCAATTATCTCCACAGTATGTCTGCAATTGAAAAAGCTTTCACATGTCAAGGGCTGTGATTCTACATTGGACATTGTAACTTCATGTTCTCTCCAAGACTGCGGGATCCTTCATTCAATAAATGGGTTTTTACACACTGCCATGTTAACAGTATTCCATATAACCTCAGTCATGGTTGCTGTATATTTAATATCACCTCAGTCGGTGAGCTCATATTTTACATGAGTGTGTGAGTATGTGAGTTGTAAATGGCTTCCAATAATGTAGACCAATAGAAACATAATGAGCCATTTTCTGGATTACAGATAATATTATGTAACTGTTCATATCACATTAATATCAATATGCAATGCTAAAGTCAGATTGTACTGTACACTATGGGGCATTCTCAGAGGAACCATTTCAATCACCACAAATCCTTTCCTTTCAAGTGGTGCAATATTTGATAGATAACTGGTACCAGAGCCCAGAACAAAGGGCTATATTTTTTCACTTGCATGTTTAAAGACGACAGTAAATGTATACTTTAATGGTGCTTGTACAGAAAACTGGTGCTAATGATATTTATTCTACCAGGGTCAGCATACTGTACAACCAAAAACTAGATCTCATCAGGAAGTAACTGGCATTGGAATCTGTTTCAGTACATCATGATTTGTGCAGCATTTTACATTGTTTCATGTTTTCATTGTATTTCATGTATAAAGGATAATGTGTGCACATTGAATGCCTGCTAGTTGCTAACTCGAAGATTGTAATGTCTTCTTTTTATATACTGTACAAATGTGTTCTATATCAGGGGTATATTGGTCATTGATTGGTTCTTGTGAAAAATCCATGAAAAGTATCTGAGTTTATAAAAGATAGTACCTCCCTGTTTGTACCAGTAAGGAAATGAGCCTAATTGTAATACATATCTGTGTGGTCAAAAAATGCATTTTGCATTGAAGATTTCTTAGCACAAATATCGCATTTTTTTATTTAGAAGGGAGATGAAAGATTTGTATAAAATTCTAAAAAAAAACTGAAAAGGAACATTTTGTTATTGGGGTGCATTATTTTGTAGATTTGAGAAATCAGTATGCCAACAACTTTTCTTACAATAAAGCTTATTATTTTGGGTTATATAGATTTTATGTGACGGAGTGTGTTACTTGTAAACACATGCAGGTAAAAACCAAGAGCAATGTATACTTGCTCACTGAGAGCACTGAATAATAAATGTGGCACATACAACCAGCTGCTTTTTTTTAACCTGTGCATGCAAATAGAAGATTACCATCATCCTTTCATAGAGGCTGAATGATTTGGTGGATGGTATGGTGGCTCAGTGGTTAGCACTGCTGCTCAACAGTGCCAGAGACCAGAGTCCAATTCCAGCCTCAGGTGATTGTCTCTTTGGGGTTTGCATATTCACCCTGTGTCTTTGTGGATTTCCTCCCATATTCCAAAGATGTGCAGGGTGGGTGGATTGGCCATGCTAAATTACCCATACTGTCTCGGGATGGGTGGATTAGCAATGAGAAATGCAGGTGTGTGGATCTGAGTGGGATGTTCTTCAGAGGGTCGGTGTGGAAATGATGGGCTGAATGGCCTGCGTCCACGTTGTAGTGATTCTTTAAACACTGGTGACATTGTTCTTTGAGAATATGTGTCCTACTTAATGAGCAGTTTCTCCCTCCCTCTCTATTATTTTAAAAGCCAAATCCTGACATATGCTTTTAGTTATTTTTCTCTCTTTATAGGCTGTAAAATGCTACTCTCTCTCACATGAGTAAATGATGCCAATTTTAACAACCAGTTTTCTCTGCAGAATTATAAATATCTAAACCTTCCCCACCATCCCAGGGTTATATCGCAGAAGGACTCAGAATCTTACATAGTATTCTTGTTCCTTTTATGTGGTTTTAGCTTGCAGAGTTTTCACACAGCTTTCACTGGTGTGTTGTTCAGCTGAGCCCACTGTGCCTACAGCAAGATTAACTCACTTTGACTGCATCTGTAGCTGGCTAAAGCAAGCTCATGGCTTTAAGATTTACGTTGAACAACTACCAAGCTATCTATCTTTCAACATTATCAGACGTTTCCAAGTTTTAAATTTTCTAAAGTTTCAATACAAAAATAGCGCAAATGTTTAATTTGTATTAAGGTGATCATGACTTTGTACATCAAAGCTTGACTTAGCTCTGTGCTGAATGAACGTACACCTTCTTATGAAAGTCTATGTTGGAAAGAAAACAATGTATAGGTAGTGTAGTGATTGTAATGATGTCAGCCAGGTGTACTCCACAGAATATGAGTTCCCTGACTGGGGCTGTTAATCTGGTCCAATCAGGGAGTCCTGTTTGACAGATATAAACGGAAGTGTCATTTTCAGGGGAAGGTGGGCAATGCAGGGAGTGGAGTGCATCATTTCCCCCTCCAACTCTATTTTGATTTAGTCCCTACCCTCCCCTTCACTGTTTTGATCACACATCAGTGCCCTTTGATGTAAAGGGCAGTGTTTGTCACTGGCCACCCGGGTGTTTTCCTATCTTCCTGGTGGTGGAAATTGAATAAAGATTCGTGCACTTTGTGTCTTTCACTGTGTCTCACACCTGCACACACACACCATGGGTGCTGGGGCAAAAATAAGCACTACCGCACTTAGGTGGTAGTGTGGGGATTAATAGGAAAAAAAATATTAAAAAAGATGAGAAAAAAAATAAAAAAATAAACCACGGGTGCTAAAAAAGAAAATAAAAAAAATAAACAGAAGTGTCATTTTCAGGGAGAGGTGGGCGCCGCAGGGAGTGGAGTGCATTATTTCTCCCTCCAACTCTATTTTGATTTAGTTCCTCCCCTCCCCTTCACTGTTTTGATCACACAGCACTGTCCTTTGATGTGAAGGGCAGTGCTTGTCACTGGCCACTCGGGTGTTTTCCTATCTTCCTGATGGTGGAAATTGAATAAAGATTCGTGCACTTTGTGTCTCTCACTGTGTCTCACACCTGCACACACATACCATGGGTGCTGGGGATAAAATAAGCACTACTGCAGTTAGGCGGTAGTGTGGGGGAAAAAGAAAGAGGAAAAAAAATAAACAGGAAATTTCTCCCCTTCACTGTTAAAAAAAAGAAATAAATAGGAGTGTCATTTTCAGGGAAAGGTGGGCAATGCAGGGAGTGGAGTGCATTATTTCCCCCTCCAACTCTATTTTGATTTAATCCCTGCCCTCCCCTTCACTGTTTGATAACACAGCATTGCTCTTTTGTGAAGGGCACTGCTTGTCACTGGCCACTCGGGTGTTTTCCTTTCTTCGTGGTGTTGGAAATTGAATAAAGATTTGAACACCTTGTGTCCCTCACTGTGTCTCACACCTGCACGCACACAACATGGGTGCTGGGGAAAAAATAAGCACTACCGCAGTTAGGCGGTAGTGTGGGGGTTAAAAAAAAAGAAAAAAGAAAGGAGTGTCATTTTCAGGGAAAGGTGGGCAATGCAGGGAGTGGGGTGTATTATTTCCCCCTCAACTCTATTTTGATTTAATCCCTGCCCTCCCCTTCACTGTTTGATCACACAGCATTGCCCTTTGATGTCAAGGGCAGTGCTTGTCACTGGCTACTCGGATGTTTCCTTTCTTCGTGGTGGTGGAAATTTGAATAAAGATTTACACACTTGTTGTTTTTCACTGTATCCGACACCTGCACACACACAAAAAAAATGACTGTCAGAGGTTCTGTTCACTCTGAGAGCTGGCACTAAGGGAGCTGGACCAGTGTGAGTGAGATAAAAAATGAACAGAAGTGTCAGGGGTTCTGTTCACTCTAGAGGGCTGGCTCTGAGCTCACTGGGTCAGCGTCATGTATTGTGCAGGTGAAAGTAAAGGGGTTCTTGGTGACCGGGATACCAGCCCTCATTAAGTTACTTCAGTGGTGATGAGAGTGGGATTAATGGTGTCAATATGCAAAACATGCCTTCTCGCTGAAGCCTAACTGGACTTCAAACAGGCACTACAGCTGGCTTTACCATTGGAAAATATGGCAAGTGGAGCGAATGAGTTGTAGGGTATTCTGATGGATGTGGACGCACTCACCAACTTGACTGAGCTTGGGGAACACCACTTTAGTGAAGGCAGTTGCATAGTCTCATTCAGGACATATCCTGAACAGATGGACTCTAGGTCAGCCCACAGCAAAACCCCAAAACAAAGCCAAGCTTCAGCCAAATGGTTAAAGTTATTTCCAGGCCAGCAAGCCATTGCTGCAGTATGGGGTCCCACTCAACCTGAATTGAGTAAGAGAACTGATAGGTTGATATACAGGAGAGTGCACACCCTGGAAAGTCAACCTACATCTGAATCAGAACAACTAAACTGCTTAACATTCAAATTTGATAAGCTGCCCCACAGTAGGCTGATAGATTAGATTAGATTAGATTAGATTAGATTACTTACATTGTGGAAACGTACAGTGATGGAGCAAGTGAAGTCACATAGGGTCCAGGGTGTACAGAGGTTGAGGTGGGACCTGATTGAGGTCTACAAAATCATGCGAGGTATAGACAGAGTGGGTAACAAGAAGCTTTTGCCCAGCGTGGGGCACTCAATTACTCAGGGTCACGAGTTCAAGGTGAGAGAGGAAAAGTTTAAGGGAGATATGCATGGAAAGTTCTTTATGCAGAAGGTAGTGGGTGCCTGGAACATATTGCCAATGGAGGTGGTAGAGACGGGCATGATAGTGTCATTTAAGATATATCTACACAGATGCATGAATGGGCAGGGAGTAGAGGGATACAGACCTTTAGAAAATAAGTGACAGGTTTAGACAGAGGATCCGGACTGGTACAGGCTTGAAGCACCAAAGGGCCTGTTCCTGTACTGTAATTTTCTTTGGAGAAAGTGAGAACTGCAGATGCTGGAGATCAGAGTCAAAGAGTGTGGTGCTGGAAAAGCACAGCAGGTCAGGCAACAAGCAAGGAGCTGGAGAATCAACGTTTCAAGCATAACCCCTTCATCAGGAATGAGGGGGTGGCCCAAGAAGGCTGAGAGATAAATGGGAGGGTGGTGGGTCTGGGGGAACAGCAGCTGGGAATATGATAGATAGATGAAGGTGGGGATGAAGGTGATAGGTCGGAGAAGAGAGTGGAGTGGATAGATGGGAAGGAAGATGGACAGGTAGGGTAGCATCAAGCTGAGCCATTTTTCAGTGGAAAATCCAGGTCACCGTTTATCTAGATAATGGGCTAATAACGGGAAGACCAACAAAGAGCATTTAGAGAACTTGGACATAATGCTTAAACATTTCTTCCAGAGGCTGTCCGCCTTAGGGGGTGAAAAATGTGTGTTCTCGGCATCACAAGTGACCTACTTGGGCTACAGAGTTGACAGGTTACACCCATTGGAAGATAAAGTGAGGGCGATCAAAGGTGCCCCAGCTCCCACATCTGTACTGGAGCTTAGGAATTTCCTTCAATTAGTAAATTATTACTGAAGGTTCATAAGTAACCTGGCATCCACCCTGGCACCCTTACATCTGCTTTTGAAAAAGGGTCAGCCTTGGAACTGGTCTTGTAGCCTTGAGGGAAGTGAAGAAGCAACTATCGTTGTCTAAGATGTTGGAACACTACAATTCCAAGCAGGAGGTGGTGGTGACATGCGATGACTCCCCATACAGAATCAGGGTAGTGTTGGCTTATCGGTGGGCCCACCCAAAGGAACACCTGATAGTGTATGTTTCCCAGATGTTGGATGATGCTAAATGAAAATACAGAGAAGGAAGGTTTGGCGAGATCATCTTTGGTGTGAGACAGTTCCGCCAATACCTTTATGGATGTAAATTTGTAATAGTAATGGACCACAAACTCCTGCGAGAGCTACTCAAAGAGGGAAAGGCCTCACCGCCCATAGCTTCACATTGAATTCAGTGATGAGTTCTTATTCTAAGTACAGACCATTACAGGTTTGAACACAATCCGGGAGGCCAAGCGGCAAACTACTTCCCATCGCAGTGCTGCCAGTGGAAGTTCCATTCTTGTTTTAACGTTTCTGGATACCCTTCTGGTCACTGTGGACAATATCAGACAGTGGACACAAAAAGATCCCTAAAACAGCTGGTGGTGATGGGGGAAGCAAAAGGGCTATCATAACCAGAACTAAAACCTTACTGGACCCAGTGAGACCAGATCACAGGAGAGGACAGCACAGTATAATGGGGAGCAAGGGTGGTTGTACCGAGCAAAGGTACTGGCTAAACTCCACCCGGGTCATCCAGGGGTTTCCAAAATGAAGACATTGGTGAGAGGTTATGCCTGGTGGCCAGGATTGGATGCTGATATTGGTGCATTGGTGGGACATTGCCCAGAGTGCCACCAGCAGCTCCCCCACATTCGTGGGAATGGCTGGGTAAACCCTAGACTCAGTTACACGTTGACTACACAGGTCCTTTCATGGGCTCAGTGTTCTTAGTCATTGTGGATGCCCATTCAGAGTGGTTGGACATGCATAGAGTTCATTCACCAAACACAGGGATGACGATTAAAAACTGCGAGCGTTTTTGGCAATATATGAACTCCCGGAGGTGTTGTCACAGACGATATGTTATCATTTACCAGCACGTAAGTTCAAGTATTTTGTAAATTTGAATGGCATTCGGCATGTAAGGACGGCTCATACCATCCACACCCAATTGTCTGGCGAAAAGAGCAGTCTAAACTTTGAAGGTAGTGTTAAAAAAACAGCCGAGAGCTTCACCGAATACCAAGTTATCCTGGTTCCTGTTTGATTATAGGACCATCCCTCCCACAATGACAGGGATAGCTCCTGCAGAGTTGCTGACAGAGAGAAGGCATCACTCCAGGTTAAACCTAATCTTCCCAGGCCACCGGGGTGAGAGTGAAAAAGCATCAGGAACATCGATGCCAGACACAAGACTCCTCTAACCAAGACTGACAGTTTACTTCTTGGGATAGTTTGGTGTAGCAACCATGGGAATGGCCGTTCATGGATAAGAGACATGGTTAACGTGAGGTCAGGTCCCATCACAAACAAAGTTCAGGTAGGAAAGACAAGCGTGTGGACCACATGAAAGCTGAAACCTCCCATACGGGCAGGAGCAAAATATATCCGGCCTTTCAGAATATCTGGCAAGGCTGTCAGAACCCATCGGTTCTCCCCCACCGGCTAGCATCGAAGAAACCATCCTTGTAAATCTTTTGTGAACCTTTTCAAGTTTCACAACATGCTTAGTTTGCAGATGACATCAAAATTGGTGGTGTAGTGAACAATGAAGAAGTATAGAGAACAACAGGGCTTTGATCAGATGGGCCAATGGGCCAAAGAGTGGCAGATGGAGTTTAATTTATAAGTTAAATCAGGGCAGGACATCACAGAAGTTAATAGGAGGGCCCTGGTGAGTGTTGCCAAAGAGACCTAGGGGTGCAGATGCATAGTGTCTTGAAAGTGGAGACACAGGTAGACAGAATGGTGAACAAGGCATTTGGTACACATCCTTTTATTGGTCATCGCATTGAGTATAGGAGTTGGGAGGTCACGCTGCAACTGTACAGGATGTTGATTAGGCCATTTTTGGAATACTGCGGGAATTCTGATCTCCCTGCTCTAGGGAAGATGTTGTGCAACTTGAAAGGGTTCAGAGAAGATTAACAAGAATGTTGCCAGGACTGGAGGGTTTGAACCATAGGGAGAGGCTGAACAAGCTGGGACTATATCCCCTAGAAAATCAAAGGCTGAGGGGTGACCTTGTAGAGGTTTATAAAATCATGAGGGACATGGATAGGGCATATAGCTAAGGGCTTTTTCCCTGGGTGGGGGCGTCCAAAACTAGAAGGCATAGGTTAAAGGAGAGAGGGGAAAGATTTAAAAGGGACCGAACAAGGAGCTTGTTCATGCCGAGGGTGGTGCATGTATGGACTGAGCTGCCAGAGGAGATGGTGGAGATGTGTGCAATTATAACATTGAAAAGGCATCTGGACGGATATATGAATAGGAAGGGTTGAGAGGGATGTGGGCCAAATGCTGGCAAATGGGCCTAGATTAATTTGGGATGTCTGGTTGATGCAGACAAGTTGGACATAAGATTCTGTTTCCATGTTGCAAGTAAGTCCAAAACCTATACAAAGCTAATACCCTCCAAATCAGGCAACAATCTGTACGCTCTCCTGCATGACTATGGTCAACTGCACGGCATCAAAATGTAGAATAAAATTTGATTTCTGCCTTTTTGACTTAAAGTAGTCAACTCGTTGAATATGGAGAAAGTGAGGACTGCAGATGCTGGAGATCCAAGTTGAGAGGGTGGTGCTGGAAAATCACAGCTGGTCAGGCAGCATCCGAGGAGCAGGAGAATCGAAGTTTTGGGCATAAGCCCTTCATCAGGAATGCCTGATGAATCGCTGAATATGTTAGCATTGCTTCTGGCAAACAACACAGGTTTGGGTGGGAGCAGCTTCAAAGGACACAATATCAAATGTTAAAAAAGAAGGCATTGTTCAAAAGCAGTGAAGTTAATTTTTAATAGAACATAGAGCATTACAGCACAGTACAGGCCCTTCGGCCCTCAATGTTCCACCGACCTGTGAAACCAATCTGAAGTCTGTCTAACCTACACTATTCCATTTTCGCCCATATGCCTATCCAATGACCATTTAAATGTTGGTGAGTCTACTACTGTTGCAGGCAGTGCGTTCCATGCCTCTACCATTCTCTGAGTAAAGAAAATACCTCTGACATCTATCCTATATCAATCACCCCTCAATTTAAAGCTATGTCCCCTCATGCTAACCATCACCATCCAAGGAAAAAGACTCTCACTGTCCACCCAATCTAACCCTCTGATTATCTTGTATATCTCAATTAAGTCACCTCTCAACCTTCTTCTCTATAATGAAAATGGCCTCAAGTCCCTCAGACTTTCCTCATAAAACCTTTCCTCCATACCAGGCAACATCATAGTAAATCTCCTCTGAACCCTTTCCAAAGCTTCCTCATCCTTCCTATAATATAGTGACCATATCTGTACGCAATACTCCAAGTGCGGCCGCACCAGCATTTTGTACAGCTGCAACATGACCTTGTGGTTCCAAAACTCAATCCCTCTACCAATAAAAGCTAACACACCGTATGCCTTCTTAACAATCCTATCAACCTGAGTGGCAACTTTCAGGGATCTATGTACCTGGACATCAAAATCTCTGCTCATCTACACTACCAAGAATCTTACCATTAGCCCAATACTCTGCATTCCTGTTACTCCTTCCAAAGTGAATCACCTCACACTTTTCTACCTTAAACACTGTTTTCCATCTCTCAGTCCAGCTCTGCAACTTATCTACATCCCTCTGTAACCTGCACTATCCACAACTGTACCAACCTTAGTGTCATCCACAAATTTAATAACCCATCCTTCTATGCCCTCATCCAGGTCATTTATAAAAATGACAAACAGCAATGAACCCAAAACAGATCCTTGCGGTATACCACTAGTAACAGAACTCCAGGATGAACATTTCCCATCAACCACCCCCGTCTCTCTTCTTTCAGCTCACCAATTTCTGATCCAAACCTCTAAATCACTCTCAATCCCATGCCTCATATTTTATGCTATAGCCTACCGTGGGATGTACCATAGCCTACCAAATGCCTTACTGAAATCCACATATTCCACATCAACTGCTTTACCCTCATCCACCTGTTTGGTCACTATCTCAAAGATAGTGAGGCACGACCTACCCTTCACAAAACCATGTTGACTATCCCTATTTATTTATCCCTTTCTAGATGATTATGCATCCTATCTCTTATAACCCTTTCCAACACTTTACCCACAACCAAAGTAAGGCTCACTGTTCTATAATTACCAGGGTTGTCTCTACTCCCCTTCTTGAAAAAGGGGACATTTGCTATCTTCCAGTCTTCTGGCATTGTTCCTGTTTACAATGATGATATAAAACCCAAAGCCAAAGGCTCAGTACTTTCCTCCCTGGCTTCCCAGAGAATCCCAGGATAAATCCCATCCGGCCCAGGGGACTTATCTACTTTTACACTTTCCAGAATTGCTAACACCTCCTCCTTGTAAACCTCAATCCCATCTGGTGTAGTAGCCTGTATCTCAGTACTTTATTTGATTTATTATTGTCACTTGTGCCTGAGTACTGTGAAAAGTTTTGTTTTGCTTGCAATACAAGCAGGTCATACCATACAAAGTGCAATAGAGTAATAGAACAGAGTGAGGAATACAATGTTACAGCTGCAGAGAAGGTGCATAAAGAGTGAAATCAACATTAAATTTGAAATTGAGAGGTCCAGTCAGAAGTCTAATAACAGCAGGGAAGATGCTTTTCTTGAATCTGTTGGTACGTGTGTTTAAGCTTTTATACCTTCTGCCCAATGGAAGAAGTTGGAAGAGATTATAACTAGAGTAGGAAGGGTATTTGATGATGTTGGCTGCCTTCCTGAAGCAGCAAGAGGTATAGATGGAGTCAGAGGATGGAATGTTGGCTTGTGTGGTGGACTGGGCTGTGTTCACACCTCTCTGTAGCTTCTTTCAGTCCTGGGCACAGCACTTGCTGTACAAAGCCGTGATGCATCTAGATAGAACGCTTTCTGTAGGGTACCTCTAAAAATTGGTAAGAGTCTTCACAGACATGCTGAAATTCCTTAGCCTCCTGAAGAAGCTGTTGTGTTTTCTTGACCATCGCATCAACGTGGATGGTCCAGGACAGATTATTGGTGATCATCACTCCTAGGAACTTGTGGCTCTTGGCCATCTCCACCTCAGTACCATGGGTGAAGACAGAGGCGCTCTCTCCACCTTGCTTACTCTATGCTCTTTGGAATTAGAACAAAAGCCTATAAAAAAACATTTTGTGCTGTGTTTCTATGTTGTTTATCAAAATCTGGTTGCCCATTGACTCAGAACGATCTAGATATCCAATCTTTAGATATTCAACCTTCACTCCTTTGTCAGCATAATGACAGTGAGAGGACATAATGTTTTGCAGACAAATGAAAATGTATAACATAGAGCATCTATAAATAGTCACATTAAGATACATGGGAAGGGTTAATTAGTGCCATTTTGAAAAAAAACAGTTCTGAAGAGGGAATCATCATTAATGATCACAGAATAAAAAGGGAAATACCTGGCAATTTCTGGAACTTAATAAATCATGAACATGTTGCGGTAGACATATCCAAGCATTCATTAATTAGGGAGTTGTTGCAATGAATTAATATTTAAATTGTTGAAATTTTGACAAGTATCAAGTTTCTTTCCTTGGGTTGAAATTCCTGTCTGCAGCATCTATAAAGCATGCTGGATGATTATCTGAAATTTCTCTAAGTTCTCTATTTCAACTGAGTTAATAAAACATCAAAGAGAGTAATATTATTTAAATACATTGATCAGTTCATTACAAAAGTCTCTAAGAGGAATGTCATCCATAAATGCCAGACTAATATCCTGGTGCGTCATTGTATTTATCAAAATTGACCATCTGGGATTTGTGGAAACCAGGGAAGAAAAAATCTTTGATGATCTTTATTAATGATTCAGGTATAGTCTTGTCAGCACCAGGATCCATATTCAAAGCATTAACTAGTCTTTTCACTCTTCGGATAGTGACAGACTTCATTTTCCACTATTTGCAGTTTTTGCTTCAGATTTTTAACAACTGTCTGGTTTGTTTTAGATGGGGGTGGGGTTGGGGACTGAGCAGGAATTTCCCTTGATAGATACAAAACACAAGCAAGGACAACATCTGCATCTGAACCTGTTCCCTGGAAGGAATGTGGAGGGTTGGGAACAGCCAATTCTTGTAAATATCAGGAGACAGCCCATTATTTGGTGCAGAGAGCCTGTTTGTCTTCCATTTAAGGACTCTGGATCTCAAAGCTGGAAGGCTAATCCGAGGCCTTTCAGTGTGAAGGCAGTAGTAAGTTATGATGGAAGATAAGAACATCAAAGGGTGCTACAAAATGGAACATTGGAACAGGGCTTCAGCCTGCTCCACCATTCAATCAGATAACAATTAACCAAGACCTCAACTCCATTCACATATTTAACATCACATTCCCTGACCCACTCACCTAGCAAATACCTATCATCACAGAAGTATACTCCCTTTATACTCTTCTAAGGATTCACTCGATCTATCCTGTCTCTACCTGACAAATGCTTCCTTCTTTTTCTTAACCAAACCCTCAATTTCTTCAGTCATCCAGCATTTCCTAACAGCCTTTCCTTTCACTCTAACAGGAATATACTTTCTCTGAACTCTCGTTACCTCATTTCTGAAGGCTTCCCATTTTCCAGCCGTCCCATGATTTCGATGCGAGCATAAGAGGTATAGTTAGTAAGTTTGCAGATGACACCAAAATCAGGGGTGTAGTGGACAGTGAAGAAGGTTACCTCACATTACAATGGGATCTTGATTAGATGGGTCAATGGGATAAGAAGTGGCAGATGGAGTTTAATTCAGATAAATATGAGGGTGATATGTGTATGGAATGAGCTGCCAGAGGAAGTGGTGAAGGCTAGTATAATTGCAATATTTAAGAGGGATCTGGATGGGTATATGAATAGGATGGGTTTGGAGGGATATGGGCCAGGTGCTGGCAGATGGGACTAGATTGGCTTGGAATATCTGGTCAGCATGGACGAGTTGGGCCGAAGGGTCTGTTTCCGTACTGTACATCTCCATGACTCTATGACTCTATGGCCACTTTTAGCTCTCTTAATTCCTTGTTTCAGATTGGTCCTACATTCCCGATATTCTGCCAAAGCTTCATCTGTCTTCAATTGCCTCAACCTTACGTATGCTTCCTTTTTCCTCTTAGCTAGTCTCATAATTTCACCTGTCATCCATGGTTCCCTAATCTTGCCATTCTATCCCTCATTTTCACAGGAACATGTCTCTCCTGCATTCTAATCAACCTCTCTTTAAAAGTTTCCCACATATCAAATGTGGATTTACCTTCAAACAGCTGCTCCCAATCCACATTCCCAGCTCCTGCCGAATTTTGCTATTGTTGGCCTCCCTCCAATTTCACACTCTTCCTTTAGGATCACTCTCATCTTTGTCCATGAGTATTCTAAAATTTACGGAATTGTTATCACTATTCCCAAAGTAATTCCCCAATGAAATTTCAACCACCTGGCCTGGCTCATTCCCCAACACCAAGTCCAGCATGGCCCCTTCCCAAGTTGGACTATTTAGAAAACCCTCCTGGATCCTCCTTACAAATTCTGCTCCATGTAAACCTCTAACACTGAGTGAATCCCAGTCAATGTTGGGAAAACTAAAATCTCCCATCACCACCACCCTGTTGCTCCTCCATCTTTCTATAATCTCTCTACATATTTGTACCTCTATCTCACACTCGCTGTTGGGAGGCCTGTAGTACAGCCCCAACATTGTTACGGCACCCTTCCTATTTCTGAGCTCTGCCCATATTGCCTCACTGCTCGAGTCCTCCATAGTGCCCTCCTTCAGCACAGCTGTGATATCATCTCTGACCAGGAATGCAACTCCTCCACCCCTCTTACTTCCCTCTCTATCCCACTTGAAGAATCTATATCCTGGGCTATTTAGTTGCCAATCATGTCCTTCTCTCAACCAAGTCTCAGTAATAGCAATAACATCATACTCTCAGGTACTAATCCAAGCCCTAAGTTCATCTGCCTTACCTACGATACTTCTTGCATTAAAACAAATGCACCTCAAACCACCAGCCCTTCTGCATTCATCATCTGCTCCCTGCCTATTCTTCCCCTTAGTTACGCTGACTTCATTATCGAGTTCCATACTGGCTGTAGTTACTACCTCCTTCCTGTCCATTAACCTTCTCATGGCTTGCTGTGTCCTTGCTGAAGGATGTCAATGTGTTAGAAGCAGTTTAGAGAAGATTTATTCAACTAACACATAGAATGGGCAAATTGTCTTTTGAGGAAAGATCTGCTTGAGTTTAAAAGAATGAGGGTAACTTGAATAAAACATATAAAATGCTGAGGGGTCTTGACAGAGTGAAGGAGGCAATGATGTTTCCCTTGTGGAATTACTCAGGACTAGAGCTCAACCTTTATCCTTTAATAAAGACTAAAGAGATAGACCTTTCTCTCACAATGTCTTGAGAATGTTTTTAATTCTCTCTCTCAAAAGAGGGTAAAGGCAGAGATTTTGATTATTTTTAAGGCAGAGTTGGATAGATTGTTGATAGGTTATTATATTTAGGCAGGAATAGAGTTTAAATAACAAACAGATGTGCCACAATCTTTTTAAAAGGTAGGCAGGCAGGAGGCTGGGGGAACACAGCAAGGCAGGCAGCATCAGGAGGGACAGGCAGGAGGCTGGGGGAACACAGCAAGCCAGGCAGCATCAGGAGGGACAGGCAGGAGGCTGGAAGAACACAGCAAGCCAGGCAGCATCAGGAGGGACAGGCAGGAGGCTGGAAGAACACAGCAGGCCAGGCAGCATCAGGAGGGACTGGCAGGAGGCTGGGGGAACACAGCAAGGCAGGCAGCATCAGGAGGTGGAGAAGTCGACATTTCAGGTGTAACCCTTCTTCAGTCTTCCCAAAGACTTCCCCACCTCCTGATGCTGCCTGGTTTGCTGTGTTCTCCCAGCCTCCTGCCTATCTACCTTGGATTCCCATATCTGCAGCATTTTTTGTCTATGATCTTGTTAAATGGCAGAGTAGGCTTGAGAGGGTAAAAGTCTCATTCTTTCTCCAACTCCTGCATTTGTGTACATGTTTGTAAATATAACTGACTTGTTCATGTGTCACAGAAAACCAGTACACAGGTACAGCAGCTACTAAAGAAAGTGAATGGAAGGTTGGCTTTTCTATCTAAAGGAATAGAATATAATGGTAAGGAAGTATTTTTGCAACTATCCAAGGCATTGGTGAGACCATTCCTGCAATATTCTGCACAGTTTTGGCCCCCTTATTTGAGGAAAGATGTAGTGGCATTGGAGGCAGGTCAGAGGAGGTTCATGAGATTGATCCCAGAGACGAGGAGTTTGTCGTGTGAAGAGAGATTGAACAGGTTAGGGCTACACTCTCTGGAATTTAGAAGAATGAGGGGAAGTCAAATTGAGGAATTCAAGATGATAAAAGGTTTGGATAAAATAAACATTGAGCGAATGCTTCCTCTTGTGGGGCACTCTGGGATGAGACGTCATCATCTTAGGACAAAGGGTCGCAAATTTAAAACAGAGTTGAGGAGAAACTATTTCTCACAAAGGGTTGTGAATCTTTGGAAACTGCTACCCCAAAGTGCAGTGATGCTGGGACAGTGAGTAAATTTAAGAAGAAGTTAGACAGATGTTTAATTGGTAATGGGCTGAAGGGCTATGGGGAGAAGGCAGGAAAATGGGGCTGAGGAGCATATCGGCCATGAGCGAATGGCAGAGCAGGCTCGATGGGCCGAATGGCCTAATTCTGCTCCTCTATCTTATGAACATATCAACTTAGTCTCTGCTGCTGAGAATACGAAAGTTCAGCTCCCATTTAATTAAGCAACCATGACCATGATGTTTCCTGCTTTTACATGCTCCATAAAAATCCTTCCTTTGAATGCAAATCCCTCCACAGACTGACCATACCATACCTCTATTTCCTTTCTCAGCATTGTGACCCAGGATGCAGGATGCCAACGTGTTCAAAGCTGTTCAGAGAAGATTCACTAGACTGACGCTTGGAATGGTATGCATGATTACCTGGCCTTTTCTGTCCTATTCTGCCATTTGAACTTACAAATAAGACTATTCCTTTTCAACTGACAGCTTAATTAACTGATCATTAAACTTTACATATCAATTCAAGTGGAAACAGGATAAGTAT
Organism: Chiloscyllium plagiosum; assembly: GCF_037043375.1. NCBI lineage: Eukaryota > Metazoa > Chordata > Chondrichthyes > Orectolobiformes > Hemiscylliidae > Chiloscyllium > Chiloscyllium plagiosum. The sequence continues at coordinate 2,584,887 of NW_028270140.1, forward strand.
TCAATGGAAAATCTGATTGAGATTGTGTATGGCACTTTTTGACTGGCCAGCTGGACAGTAATGGCTTCTTCTGTTCTTGTGTATCCTCATTAAAACATCCTATACAGTTCCCTTTGCACTAAATAATTAATTATGTAATTATTAATAACAGACATAATTAGAATTTCTACTCAAATGTTTCATTCTCCTATCTGAAAGAAGCTGAGATATAGGGAATCTTTATCTGCCTGGCTCTCTTATAATACTGTGAGGATGTCCAGTGTTAATGTAGAAACCCTGGACTATGCTTCAAAACCCCTTCATCTGTCATGAAGTACTTTGGGATATCTTTTGGTTATTTAAGGTGCTCAATAAACACGAGTTGTGAACTGTACTTATTTTCTGTCTCATTTATAATTGTATAACTTGCACAATTATAGGATAAAGTACAGAATTAAATGTAATTCATGCTTCAAAATTGTTAATGACATTAAAATATACATTTTTGGGGAGCAATCAAAGATTATAAAACAAAAAGATAAGAACAGCGATGAAATAAAGAAGCAAAAACACTTCAGTACATATAATTACCTTACTGGCAACTTCAAATATTGTCTTTGGATGGTAAGTTATTATTGCTCACAATTACTAAACATACTGTTTTAACATTACATCATCACATTTAGTGTAATCACTGTTACTAAGAAAACAATTTTTTGCATAGTTCCAGACGATGTGATACTTAATTCAAGTCATCAGGACCCAGATGCACATTCTGAATGAATGCATTTATAAACATAAAATACTTGTTTACCTTGTTAGATATCCATGATGCTGGAAAAGGACCAGGACAATATTTACACAGAGACATGGAGCAATTTTCAAATTTATTACATTCTTGAATATTCACTTTTCATTTAAAACCTGCCATTCAAAAGTAACAGATGAATCTTGAACCATTTGCCAGTAAGGACACGGATGTGGAATATTCAGCTGAGCTCATAGTTTATAGAATCCCACAGTGTGGAAACAGGCCATTCAGCCCAACAAGTCCACACCAACCCTCCAAAGAGTATCCCACCCAAACCCCTACATTTACCCCTGAATAATGCACTTAATCTACAACCCCTGAACACAGCCAACTCACCTAATCTGCACATCGTTAGATTGTGGGAGGAAACCAGAGCACTCAGAGGAAACCCACACAGACACGGAGAATGTGCAAACTCCACACAGTCGCCTGAGGCTGGAATCAAACCCAGGTCCCTGGCACTGTGAGGCAGCAGTGCTAACCACTGAGCCGCTGTGCTGCCACACTTAACTTTTTCTTTCCAATAAATGGTTTGGGTCAAAATTCAGGAAATAATGGAGAGTTTTGTGCAAACTAGGACCCAGTGGACTGAAATATCTGAACCCATGCTGTGTTCTTAGTGTGGATCCAATAAGGTGCTAAATCACATTGAAATTAATTTTAAAAAACTACATGCCTAGATAGTAGTTGGATAGCATAGTTATTCTGTTGAACTATCAAGGGTACAGTTTAGTGGTTTGGTTTTTGATTTGCAGCAAAGTCTGATATTTTACATCCAAGTGGCAGTTGACTTTCCTTTGTTGGTTACCTGTGGTATGTTGCAGGACAGGGAGAGACTGATGCTTGAATATGGAGTTTAAGTACTCAGATGAAACTAGTTCATTCCTATTTGTATAATGGCTAAAATAGGATAGCATTACACTGTCTGCGTCTCTGTCTCTCCTTTCTCGTGTCCTCATTTTCAGGGTTGAACCTTAAGATTTTTATTGGATTGGTTTTATGGGCAAAATGCTGCAACGTACTGATGCAGACTGATTTTTTTTTAATTGATTGGAATGCTTCACACTGTTCAGTGTGTCCTCCATGTCCTTATTTAACCCTAGTCACCAACAACAGTCTCTTACTGGGCTCTCAGAGCAGTTTTAATCATCCATCCTTTCCTGAGTATTATTAAGCTGAAGTGAATCGGTTCCTTCTGAAATCTTTGACTCTAACTCAGGTTGGGGAACTTTTAGCGGGTTCCAAATGCCAGGTGAGTTTAAGTTCAAAATATTTGGGGCAATTCCCAAGGAGTCAGCTGTAATGGGATCTCCGCATGATCCCAAAGTGAATTCCAGTCCAAGCTGTGGCAAGTACCTTCCCATTGAAACTTCTGGATCAGTGTTCTGACTCCAGTCTTCTTTAAATCTTGCTTTATTTCCTCCCTTTGAGCATAAGGCATTTGATGAGGCCTGCAGTAAACTGGATTTGTATTCTGCTGAACCCATACCCTGGCTTTATGTGCTTCAATCATTTGTTGTCACCTCAGGTAATCACCTTGACATTGTGAGTTTCACTTTTATCCAAACAGCTCATTCCAATTTTAACTTAAGTGCTGCTAATCAGTTCCATCTTTATAAGATCGGTTTCCCACTATTGGAAACAATCTTAGAATTAGAATTAGATTTTAATGTCACCTGTACTCAAGTATAAAAGGACAGGAATACAGTGAAAAGTGTACATTGTCGCCACACACAAAGTAACTCCTTACAAATTTTAGGCACTAAAATGGATTAGGTTCAAAAATACAGAAGTGAAGGAAAAAGCTAAAAGTGCGATGATGCTGTTCTTTAGAGTATAAGTTAGGAAAATAAAGTTAAAAGCTAAAATTAGAGAGCTTCTACAGCCGGCAGTCACTCCATACTGGACGTGTTCCACAAGTGGGCTTGCTCTCCCCCACACCGGGCTGACCCCAACTGGGCTTGCCAGCTGCTGACCTCCATCTGTGGCAGGCTGACCACACCAGGCCCCAGTCCACCAACTGGTAGCCACCCTGCTCCAGACCTCCAGCTGTCAGCCCACTCACCGTCCAGCTCCGGGCCCACTGACCATCCCACTCCAGGCCCCCTCACCGTCTCACTCCGGGCCCACTGACCATCCCACTCCGGGCCCACTCACCGTCCCACTCCAGGCCCACTGACCATCACACTCCAGGCCCACTGACCGTCCCACTCCAGGCCACTGACCATCCCACTCCGGGCCCACTCACCGTCCCACTCCGGGCCCACTGACCATCCCACTCCAGGCCCACTCACAGTCTCACTCCGGGCCCACTGACCATCCCACTCCAGGCCCACTCACCGTCCCACTCCGGGCCCACTGACTGTCCCACTCCGGCCCCACTGACCATCCTGCTCCAGGCCCACTGATCATCCCACTCCAGGCCCACTGACCGCCCCACTCTGGGCCCACTGACCGTCACACTCCAGGTCCACTGACCGTCCCATTCCGGGCCCACTGACTGTCCCACTCCAGGCCCACTGACCGTCCCACTCCAGGCCCACTGATCATCCCACTCCAGGCCCACTGACCGTCCCATTCCGGGCCCACTGATCATCCCACTCCAGGCCCACTAACCATCCCACTCCAGGCCCACTGATCATCCCACTCCAGGCCCACTGACCGTCCCATTCCGGGCCCACTGACTGTCCCACTCCAGGCCCACTGATCATCCCACTCCAGGCCCACTGACCGTCCCACTCCGGGCCCAATGACTGTCCCACTCCAGGCCCACTGACCATCCTCTTCCGGGCGCACTGACCATCCCACTCCGGGCCCACTGACCATCCCACTCCGGGCCCACTGACTGTCCCACTCCGGCCGCACTGACCATCCTGCTACGGGCCCACTGACTGCCCCACTCCGGGCCCACTGACCGTCCTCTTCCGGGCGCACTGACCATCCCACTCCGGGCCCACTGACCATCCCACTCCGGGCCCACTGACTGTCCCACTCCGGCCGCACTGACCATCCTGCTCCGGGCCCACTGACTGCCCCACTCCGGGCCCACTGACCGTCCCACTCCAGGCCCACTGACCGTCCCGCTCCGGGCCCACTGACCATCCCACTCCAGGCCCACTGACCGTCCCACTCCAGGCCCACTGATCATCCCACTCCAGGCCCACTGACCGTCCCATTCCGGGCCCACTGACTGTCCCACTCCAGGCCCACTGATCATCCCACTCCAGGCCCACTGACCATCCTGCTCCAGGCCCACTGACCATCCCACTCCAGGCCCACTGACTGTCCCACTCCAGGCCCACTGACCATCCTGCTCCAGGCCCACTGACCATCCTGCTCCAGGCCCACTGACCATCCCACTCCGAGCCCACTGACTGTCCCACTCCAGGCCCACTAACCATCCTGCTCCGGGCCCACTGACCATCCCACTCCAGGCCCACTGACCATCCCACTCCGGGCCCACTGACCGTCCCACTCCAGGCCCACTGACCATCCTGCTCCGGGCCCACTGACTGCCCCACTCCGGGCCCACTGACTGCCCCACTCCGGGCCCACTGACTGTCCCACTCCAGGCCCACTGACCATCCCTCTCTGGACCCACTGACCATCCCACTCCAGGCCCACTGACCATCCTGCTCCGGGCCCACTGACCATCCCACTCCAGGCCCACTGACTGTCCCACTCCAGGCCCACTGACCATCCCACTCCAGGCCCATTGATTTTTACACTCCAGGCCCACTGACCATCCCGCTCCAGGCCCACTGACCATCCCACTCCGAGCCCACTGACTGTCCCACTCCAGGCCCACTAACCATCCTGCTCCGGGCCCACTGACCATCCCACTCCAGGCCCACTGACCATCCCACTCCGGGCCCACTGACCGTCCCACTCCAGGCCCACTGACCATCCTGCTCCGGGCCCACTGACTGCCCCACTCCGGGCCCACTGACTGCCCCACTCCGGGCCCACTGACTGTCCCACTCCAGGCCCACTGACCATCCCTCTCTGGGCCCACTGACCATCCCACTCCAGGCCCACTGACCATCCTGCTCCGGGCCCACTGACCATCCCACTCCAGGCCCACTGACTGTCCCACTCTGGGCCCACTGACCATCCCACTCCAGGCCCATTGATTTTTACACTCCAGGCCCACTGACCATCCCGCTCCAGGCCCACTGACCGTCCTGCTCTGGGACCACTGACCATCCCACTCCAGGCCCACTGACCATCCCACTCCGGGCCCACTGACCGTCCCACTCCAGGCCCACTGACCATCCTGCTCCGGGCCCACTGACTGCCCCACTCCGGGCCCACTGACTGCCCCACTCCGGGCCCACTGACTGTCCCACTCCAGGCCCACTGACCATCCCTCTCTGGGCCCACTGACCATCCCGCTCCAGGCCCACTGACCATCCTGCTCCGGGCCCACTGACCATCCCACTCCAGGCCCACTGACTGTCCCACTCCAGGCCCACTGACCATCCCACTCCAGGCCCACTGACTGTCCCACTCTGGGCCCACTGACCATCCCACTCCAGGCCCATTGATTTTTACACTCCAGGCCCACTGACCATCCCGCTCCAGGCCCACTGACCGTCCTGCTCTGGGACCACTGACCATCCCACTGCAGGCCCACTGACCGTCCTGCTCTGGGACCACTGACCATCTCACTCTAGTCTCACTGACTCTCCCACTGCGGGCCCCCTGACCATCCCACTCCAGGCCCACTGACCATCCCGCTCCGGGTCCACTGACCATCCCACCCCAGGTCCACTGACCGTCCCACTCCAGACCCACTGACCATCCTGCTCCGGGCCCACTGACCATCCGACTCTGGCCCCACTGACCATCCCACCCCAGGTCCACTGACCGTCCCACTCCAGACCCACTGACCATCCCACTCCAGACCCACTGACTCTCCCACTCCAGCCCCACTGACCGCCGCGCTCCGGGTCCACTGACCATTCTGCTACACTCTGGGCCCACTGACCCTCCCACTCCGGCCCCACTGACCGTCCCACTCCGGCCCCACTGACCATCCCACTCTGGGCCTGCTGACCCTCCCACTCTGACCCCACTGACCCTTCTGCTGTGGCCCCACTGACTGTCCCGCTCTGGCCCCACTGACCGTCCCACTCTAGCACAACTGAATCCTGCTCCTCTCTGGGCCCACTGACCTTCCCGCTCCGGGCCCACTGACTCTCCCGCTCTGGGCCACTAACCCTCCCGCTCTAGGCCTACTGACTCTCCCACTCTAGGCCTACTGACTCTCCCGCTCTAGGCCTACTGACTCTCCCGCTCTAGGCCTACTGACCCTCCAGCTCTAGGCCACTGACCCTCCCGCTCTGGGCCCACTGACCCTCCCGCTCTAGGCCTACTGACTCTCCCGCTCTAGGCCTACTGACTCTCCTGCTCTAGGCCTACTGACCCTCCAGCTCTAGGCCCACTGACCCTCCCGTTCTAGGCCACTGACCCTCCCGCTCTGGCCCACTGACCCTCCTGCTCTGGGCCCACTGACCCTCCCGCTCTGGGCCACTGACCCTTCTGCTCTGGGCCCACTGACCCTCCCGCTCTGGGCCACTGACCCTCCTGCTCTGGGCCCACTGACCCTCCTGCTCTGGGCCCACTGATCCTCCCGCTCTGGGCCACTGACCCTCCCACTCTGGGCCACTGACCCTCCTGCTCTGGGCCCACTGACCCTCCCGCTCCAAATGAATCAGTCCATGATTTGTAACAGGTTGCAAGGAGATGAATACAAATAGTATTTGTAGGGCCATTCTCCCAATTTCACTTTCTGACTGTCGACATATCTTCCACTTTTATACTCAAGCCCTTCTGGCCAACCAGATATTAAAACAAAACTAGAAGTCTGAACTACTAACAGCAAATACTGGAGATTGTGTGCAAATCACAATCTGAAGGGAGAAATGATTGTCAATAGTTTGATTATGGACCCTTCAGCCAAATGAAGTTTCTGATTAATGACCATTCAAGTTTATATAGAAGTTGCAATATTTACCGAAGGTAAGGGCCTCAAACAGTTAATGTTGAGGAATGCATTAAGTACATCCCAATATAGTGATATCACATGAACTCAGGCCGTGTACCCAGTCATTATAGAACATAGAAAAATACAGCGCAGAACAGGCCCTTCGGCCTGTTATCATGAAGTAAAACATATCTTGTTTAAAAAAAGAACCTTTTCACTTAAACAACTAACTGTTTTTTCTCTACAACACCAAACCAATTAAATATTGTAGCTCCCAATCAAGAAAGAGTGGTAGCAAATCTACCAGATGGACCTCACAGCGTCATGGGTTGATCATTTTTAGGGGTAAATTAGATGCCTAAGTAAATACGTCTAATAGAAGAAGAAACATGGGAGACTATTGACGCCACAAAAAAAGATGAGAGAATCCTTACTTAAACCACAGTAAGTTTGTAAAATATCTATTGAAACCACACACCACATGATTCATCCAGGAGAAAACTGTAAAGCAACTGGGATTATTAATAGCATCATCCCACAGACAGCTAGAATCATCTAGGGATATCTACTAAAGATAAAGAATCTATTTTATAAGGCTACAGAAAGGAGGATTCATTGAGTAAAGCTGTTAAGAGAATAGGAATAGTTTACTCAGGCTGCAACTGACCAGATTCATCACGAGAAGACAAGGAAAAGTGTGAATCACCTACTTTACTTGAAAGAGGCAGAAATCCTCTGTTTTGACTACAGAAAGATGGTAAAATCTTCAGTATGACAATGCATAGTCACAACATCGCCATTTGGCAGAATCAGAATTTAAAACAAAGAAAATAAATTACCACATTAGGAAGATAAAGAAGAGAATATAATATTGTCACAAAGATTTACTTGTAAAGGTGCGTCAAACAGAACATAGATTTGGACAACTGAGAGAAAACAAATCTTAAGATACATTATCTCTCACAAATGAGACACGAAATCAAAACGTTAACAAGTAAGTACATATCTGTGTAAGTTTGTGAACTAAAGGTGATAATGTTACACTTTGCCAATAGACAAAAGAAACAACAGATGCTTTTGTAAGCCTTTGACAATTACTGTAAACTCAGGACAAAAAAAACTATTGGAAGAGCAATATTTTGTAGAAGCTTTCAGTATTATAGAAAATCAATAGATAATTTCATTAATTGCTTTTACAGATTAATGAAAAAATGTGATAATGGAGCTTTAAAGTCAGAATTCTTAAGAGACAGGATACTTGGAATTGCTGATGAATGTTTGTCAGATTAACTATTGTCAAAAAAAAATTTGACTGAAGAAAACCATCCAGGTGGTGAATGAGGCAGAAGTTGAGAAGCAATAAAGATTCCTCTCAGTGGAGAGGAATCAACCTTATCAGAGCAAAATTCTTTCAGTTTTTGAGGTAAAAAAAACACTTAACACCATATTTAAGAAGCCAAAATGGAGGGAAATAGATTCTAATAGTCATTGGCAGTGCTGCATAGCAAGGAAATCTCACACACACAAGAAATGTCAAGCTATCAAAAATAATGCTTTATCTATAAGGCAACAAGTCACATTCAGAACATGTCCTGAAGTAAACATGGTTTTGAAATACCAAGAAGACAAATAGGTATTCACAGGAAGAAATTAATGAGGTACAGCAGCTTACTACCAAAGAAAAGCCAGAGGTATTCCTAGGGAAAATGTGCAAGCTTGACCCAGCTCTTTGGCTAAAGGATTAATTATCAGATAGTCTACATGGTTGAAGTTCAAAGGTATGGTATAAGCAATTCTGCAAAACAAGAGCCATCATTTGGTAGAGATGTTATGTAAACTTCAAAATCAAGAACTCTCAGTCTTGAGAATGAAGGCGGTTTTTTTAATGTCATTTTTTTCTAAAAGGGGAATGAGTCAAAATGTGTTGAAGTCAAGAAATGACTGTTCAAAGAACAGCCAGTTATGGAAACATTGGTTGAGGAACAACCAATGGGTACCGCAATGACTCAATGGGTACCACAGTGACGCAGTGGGTATCACAGTGACTCAATGGACAGCACGGTGGCTCAGTAGGTAGCACTGCTGCCTCACAGCATCAGATACCTGGGTTTCATTCCACCCTCAGGCAACTGTTTGTGTTGAGTTTGCACATTCTCCAATGTCTGCTTGGATTTCTTCTAGGTGTATCAGTTTCCTCCCACAGTCCAAAGATGTGTAGGTTAGGTGGATTGGCCATGGAAAATGCAGGGTTACAGGGATAGAGTAGGGGATGGGTGGGATGCTGTTCAGAGGGTTGGTGTGACTGAATGGCCAGCTTCCACACTGTAGGGATTCTATTCAATGCATCAAAGAAATTTTAGTTACTGAACAACCAGTCAAAGAAACAGCTGGTAGAAGGTTTCATAGGCCTTTCTAGAATACTGCAGAACCCAAGCAGAAGACTGAATTCATTGAGCTGTGTTATGCTATCATAAGAAATTTGATTCATCCTGTCCACAAGATGGAAATTTGTGATTATACAGAGTTGGTAAAAACATTTTCCGCTCAGATCAACACTGAAGAGAGTTCAGACTGTAAAAGCCAGCACAATTCATGGGGAAATGCAAATGATAAAATAGCAAATGTGCAGTACACACTACCTGAGTTCATCGATGGATCCTCGATTGATGTAATTCAAACTTTGTTATAGATCAGTGAACAGATAATAGTTCCAAACCTGATGCTGATGTCAGAGGTTGAGGAGACATATTTTGTTTGTGTATCTTCCCAGGATGAATAATCAGAACAGTGGCAGAGATCACACAAAGCAAGAAGCACACAGTCCTCAAGTAGCACGATTCAGGAAGTGAAAGCATTGGTTTCACCAGTAATGCAATCACTGTGGTTCAATGAAAGCAACAAACCTAATGAGCAAGCTGAGTAACTAATCTGTACAGATTACTGGCAGTATGTGAATAAAAATCTATTTATACAGGTTAAATTGTGGTATTGAATCAACCACTGAGTTGGACTGACCAACACCTACAGATTACAGACACACTCAAGAAGAAATTGTCTTGGTCAGATCCAGGATAATGTCCAGAAGACACCGTCTGGTTCAGAGATCCAGGACACAGCCAAAACGAAAAGGAAAAAATATCATGTCCAGGCTTCGGTATAATTTAAAAATGAACATATTTGTCCATAAGTAGAAGTTCCATACTTGAACATATGAACCATTCCCCACAGAGGAAATCAAACAATGAAGATCTTTCAGCTTAAACAGATTTACAGACCTCACACTGTCAGGAACACAAATAATGTCAACATTTTCAACTTAGCATATTATTAATCTTTCTCATCCCTAAGTGAAGTCATTTTGATGTAATATGAATGGAAGATGGAGAATTGGGTTAACAGGGCATTTTCTGATGACAACATGTAATTACTGAAGTCTGCAGGGATCACTGCTGGGCCCACAATTATTTACAATATGCATTAATGACGTGGATGAGGAACTGACTGAACTATCGCCAAATTTGCAAAAGAAGGCACAAAGGCCCGTGGTGTAGATGGTACAAAGAGTCTGCGGAGGGATATAGAGAGGTTGAGGGAATCAGAAGTTGTTAGAGATTGCAGAAACTTGTGAACTTGGAACAAGAAATCAGTTGATTTGTGAATCCAATGGTAAGTTTATCAAGACCATGAAAAGACTGTGGACTTTTTGTAATTTTGGAGAATTTCAAAACAGAACATTGTGAAACACATGTGTTCAGTTTTAAAAGTGAATGTATTTGCAGTGAGATGGCGACATTGCCAAAGTTAACTTTTAACAGTTTGCCAAACAACATTGTCCATGGACAAGGCAGAATGTAATTCAAGAAAAATAGTGTTAACAACCATCAGTCATTTGCTGAATGAACACCAGCTGAGTAAACAAAATGACCCAGCAATAGAAGTTGGTCATAGTAGTAGTGCATCAATTATAGTGCCTGGTGCTTAGGTCAACAATTGTCCAATTCTGAAGGCAGTGCGTTACAGCTGCAAGAAATTGGGGCATCATGCCAAGGAAGAGAATGCTGGTTGGAAGGAACCACAATTGCTGCATACGTTATTAAACAGCAGCATGTTGGTGAGGAGTCAGTTGAGATTCATATGATCAGAAACACAAGGATGTCCAGTGGTGAAGTTACAGGGCATCATAGTGCAAGCAGTTTTATAAATGACTCCTGTAACCATGGAGATTGTCACGGATTCATCAGCTAGCATGATTCCTAAGTTGCTGAACTATGGATAGATGAATTAATATTAGCTGGCAAGACTTAATGAGACAGCATTGAGTATGTCAAGTAGTAGAAATGAAGCAGGTGTGTTCAATTGGTCAGCTATGTTTTGACAAACAGATGGTATAGAATTAGAAGGATGCAGCTTTTAATGTTGATAGGTAGCCACTCAAAGGGTGGGGCTCCTGATGAGTTAAACAACTACCAAAACCGACAACATTTTGCATAGTTTGACAATAGGTTTCAGATTTGTTTAAAGGATTTTGCACAATTCATGAGAATGAACAGGGTAAACTACAATAGAGTTTCATCTTGCTTCCAACGGAGCAACAAAGCACACAGTTACAAGTTGATAAACGTGTTCTTTCAGAGCGAATGTGAAATACAAATCAAACGTCTTGTCAGTTACCATTGAATCACAAACTGGGAATTTTTTTTTGTTTATTTATCTGAACACACCTCGCTAGTATGCCAACTGTATTGTTCTTAGAAGGCAACCCAGAATTAGGTTTTCACTATTGAAGTCACATTTAACACAGTCAGGAGCAAAGAACCCATGAAGATAAACAGAGTCATGATAGAGGTAGAATGAGAGAAGGTGAATAAGGAATTTATGGAGTCATAGAGATGTACAGCACGGAAACAGACCATTCCGTCCAACCCGTCCATGCCAACCAGACATCCCAACCAATCTAGTCCCATTTGCCAGCACCCGGCCCATATCCCTCTAAACCCTTTCTATTCATATACCCATCCAAACGCCTCTTAAATGTTGTAATTGTACCAACTTCCACCACTTCCTCTGGCAGCTCATTCTATATATGCACTACCCTCTGCGTGAAAATGTTTGTCCTTAGGTTGCTTTTAAATTTTACCCCTCTCACCCTAAACCTATGCCCTCTACTTCTGGACTCCCCCGACCCCAGGGAAAAGACCTTGTCTATTTACCCTATCCATGCTCCTCATGATTCTATAAACCTCGATAAGGTCACACCTCAGCCTCCGATGCTCCAGGGAAAACAGTTTATTCAGCCTTTCCCTGTATCTCAGATCCTCCAACCCTGGCAACATCCTTGTAAATCTTTTCTGAACCCTTTCAAGTTTCACAACATTCTTCCGATAGCAGGGATGAAAAATGTGTTGCTGGAAAAGCAACACATTTTTCAGCTCTGATCTCCAGCATCTGCAGTCCTCACTTTTTTCCAATAGCAGGGAGACCAGGATTGAGGACAGTATTCCAAAAGTGGCTTAATCAATGTCCTGTACAGCTGCAACACCATCTCCCAACTCCTATACTCAATGCTCTGTCCAACAGAGAAAACTTAAAGCTGCTGGGAAGATTGATGAAAATATGTGATCCCTGCAGATGTTTTGCCAATCTATTTGGTCTTGAAAAAGGTTAGGTATTTACACATCAGCATGCTTCACTTTCAGAGGTTTATTAACATGAAGGACTTTGGGAACAATCAAATGATTCTAATGAATAAGATCATTGGAATATGAATAGTGTACCATTATTGTTCCAACAATTCAGATCAGACAAATCTGATGAAGTGGAAAATTGAAGCTCAGCTTAAACCTTAAGTCAGTGCTTGTTGGAGAAAAACGTATTTTCAGACACAGGCCAGAATGGATCAAATTCATGAAAATGAACAGGGTAAACCACAACAAATTTTCATCTTGCTTCCAATGGCGCAAGTTTGAAAGCTTGGGACAAGAAAGGAGATATCCAAGGTTAGGAAAGCTAAGTTTACCTGAAGAATAAATGAACACAAAGAAATATCTACGTTTATCTGTATTTCTAACATTGTGTAACTCTTTTATGTCTGCATGTAAGTGCATCATACCACAGTTTCACTGTTGCACCAGATTCCACGTTCAATGAATATGGTTTCACTTAACATTGTTAATAAGGGCAATATATCTATTTAATATCGTTAGGTTTACTTTTACAACGTTTGCCACTTTTCCAGGGATTGCATTCTTATATTGCCTCTCTCTTAGCATTTCAGCTCTGGCCCACAATCCCTTGCTGCCTTCCTCAAAGCCACAGTCACTCCTCCTCCAACTCACTGTCCCCCTCCAACTCACTGTCCCCCTCCAACTCACTGCCTCCCTCCAACTCACTGTCCCCTCCAACTCACTACATTCCTCCAACTCACTGTCCCTCCAACTCACTGCCCCCTCCAACACACTGTCCCCCTCCAACTCACTGTTCCCCTCCAACTCACTGCCTCCCTCCAACTCACTGTCCCTCTCCAACTCACTGTCCCCCTCAACTCACTGCCTCCCTCAAACTCACTGTTCCTCCAACTCACTGCCCCTCCAACTCACTGCCCCCTCCAACTCACTGCACCATCCAACACACTGTCCCTCAAACTCACTGTCCCCTCCAACTCACTGTCCCCCTCCAACTCACTGTCCCCTCCAACTCACTGTCCCTCCAACTCACTGCACCCTCCAACTCACTGTCCCTCCAACCCACTGCCCCCTCCCAACTCACTGTCCCCCTCCAACTCACTGTCCCTCCAACTCACTGTCCCCCTCCAACTCACTGTCCCTCCAACCCACTGCCCCCTCCCAACTCACCCTCCCCCTCCAACTCACTGTCCCCTCCAACTCATTGCCCCCTCCAACTCACTGACCCTCCAACTCCTGTCCCCCTCCAACTCACTGTCCCCTCCAACTCACTGTCCCCTCCAACCCACTGTCCCCTCCAACTCACTGTCCCCTCCAACTCACTGTCCCTCTCTAACCCACTGCCTCTTCCAACCCACTGCCCCCTCCAACTTACTGCTCCCTCAACTCACTGCCCCTCCAACTCACTGTCCCCCTCCAACTCACTGTCCCCTCCAACTCACTGTCCCCTTCAACTCACTGTCCCTCCAACTCACTGCCCCTCCAACTCACTGTCCCATTCCAACTCCCTGTCCCCCTTCCAACTCACTGTCCCCCTTCAACTCACTGCCTCCTTCCAACTCACTGTCCCTCCAACTCACTGCCCTCCAACTCACTGTCCCCCTTCAACTCACTACCCCTCTCTAACCCTCCAGCCTTCATTGAATCCTGGTCCTTAGTTTTCCCTGAGCCATTTTCCTTGACTATCTGACTTGCCCCAGGCCATGCTTCCTGGTTTCCTTCCCTCTGAGCTGTGTTGCCCACACTCCGTTCTTATCTTTGAAATAGAGCTTTCTTAGCTTGCCTGCCCTTCCAATCTCAGCTCAACTGCTGGTTCCACTCCCAAACCCTTACTGCCATTCTGGGCTCCAGCTGGTAGCAGTTGGTGTTCAATGCCATTAGATTTGGGAGTCTAGCTGCTCTTTGCACCAACCAATCTTTGACGCCAGATGAAGATTTGTCAATTTTATTTATTCATTGTGTGATGTGGGTGTTCCTGACTGAACCTTTTTTTCCTGTCCCTAGTTGCCAATTGTGAAGGAGGGGGTGATCTGTCTTCTTGAACCGCTGCAGTCCACGTTCTATAGGTAGACCCAAAATGCCCTTAGGGAAGGAATTCCAGGATTTTATCCTGGTGACACTGAAGGAACGGCAATATAGTTCCATGTGAGAATAAGTTTGGAAGGTGCTGTCAAAGGATGAATTGGATGAATTTCAGCAGTGCATCTTGAGCATCAGTGCTGAAGGGAGTGGATATTTGTGAATATGATGCCAATCAACCAGCCTGCTTTGTCCTGGATGGTGTCACGCATCTTGAGTGTTGTTGGAGCTGCCCCCATCCTGGCAAGTGGAGAATAGTCCATCACACTCCTGACTTGGTTCTTGTCAATGATGGACAGGCTTGGGAGAGGCAGGAGTGAGTGCAGGATTCCGAACCTCTGACCTTTACTTGTAGCCAGTATATTGATTGCTATTGTATCATAAAAGTGAGTAACTTCTTTTTAAAAATTGTTTAATACTTCTTTTACATTTAGTCATGCGCTTTACTTTGCAAGTTATTTCAGCGTGGAATGCAATGTTGTCCACGTACCATACAGGATTTCAACTTTTGTATTGCTTTTTTGTCTGGATGAGAAATATCTGAAGGAACCTAACTCTAGCTTTAGCATTGTTTCCCAGGGGAAACCATGACTCACATAAAGTTGTTTCACTTAAAGTCACAATTTTCAGGAATGCAACTATAACATTGTGAGGATTTACTGTTGACATTAACATATTTAGTTAGCGAAGGCATCACAAACACAAAGTTGTAAATTAATTGACTGCAATTAGGGGATGCATTCTGTTGAATCATTAAGCATTGAGATTTCTGAAAGTGTTGTCATCTTTCTTTCCTGCGTCCTTGCCAAAAACTAGCAGATATTCTTGAATTTGACTGATATTGTTATATTGGCCTGGCTTTGAGGGAAAGGACCTTGGACCGATTATTCCCTAAAGCTTTCTACAGTAGAGTAGATTAGTCCATGCTGTTGGTGCTCTCTTTCATAACATTGTCATAGATTTGGTCTTTTTGCAGTTCAAGAACATGATTATTGCTTCAAATTTATATTTGCTAACATGTTTATCTTTATATAGCTCTTGTCACCAATGTCTGTAGCTACACTGTTAAACAATCATAATTCATGTTACACCAGGAGTCCATTAACTTTTTTATGAAGAAAGTTGATAAAATTATGAGGTCTGTTGGATGTAGCTTTTAGGTCACTCAAAACAAAATTATAAAATTAATCTGTGCTTCCAAATTTGCAGTTCCTTGCCTACATCTGCACACTGCATTATTTTAAGTTAAAAATCACACAACACCAGGTCATAGTCCAACAGGTTTAATTGGAAGCACACTAGCTTTCGGAGCGACGCTCCTTCATCAGGTGATAGTGAAGGAGTGTAGCTCCGAAAGCTAGTGTGCTTCCAATTAAACCTGTTGGACTATGACCTGGTGTTGTGTGATTTTTAACTTTGTACACCCCAGTCCAACACCAGCATCTCCAAATCATGGCATTATTTTAAGGCTGTGAATTGTAAAATTTCTATCTCTGGCTGGCACACTAAGCAGCAATCACTAAGTGATATCCTTGGCTTCGATAAAGAAAGCTTAGGCTAATTGTGGGGATTTAACAAATACTAAGTTTAAAGGAAATTCAGCACTTTCCATCTTTGGTTGTTGTATTAGTTTGAAATGGTCTCTGTTGAGAATGAACTCATCCATGTGACAAGGATCATTTTATTGCAGGGTATGCTCTGTTTCGAGAGACTTGATGATGCATAATAGAGCCTTTGGCTTTAGATTTTTATTTCTTAGCCCTGGGATTCTTCATCAATTGTTTCCTGTTTGATGGCTTTCTTATCTTTCCTACATGTTTTCCTGGATTTTGTATTTGGTCACATTGTAGGAGCCGGAGATGCCCTGTCCCTTTGTGTTCTTCACTGTCCCCCTGGGATGGGGCTTTACCACATCAACCCGGCTGACAGTCAAGGCTCTGTATTAAGGCCAGAGACATCCCTTTGATGTCACTGAAACCTACCATAACTTTATTGCTGTTTCACAGCCTAGGTAAAGTCTACTAACACTGCAAGTCAAAGCACATACAGCAGATAGAAGACATTTTTGATGGCCACTTTAATATTTCACAAAATCCCTATAGTATGGAAGCAGGCCATTCAGCCCACTGGGTCCACACTGCCCATCCAAAGAGCATCCCATCCAGACCCAACCCCCTAACCCACCACTGTAACCTTGTATTTCCTATGGCCAATCCACCTAATCTAAAAAGTCCTGGACACTATAAGCAATTTAGCATGGCCAATCCACCCTAATCAGCACTACCTGTGGGAGGAAACTGGAGCACTCAGAGGAAACCCACGCAGACACGGGGAGAATATGCAAACTCCACACAGACAATCACCTGAGGTGGAATCAAACGCAAATCCTTGATGCTGTGATGCTACATTGCTAACCACTGAGCCACCCCCATTACAGCACACACTCCATTATTTTAAATGTAAAATGGCAGCTTCTGTGGCTTGTCAAACAAAGATACAAAATAATCTCAGAGGGAAACCATGTTTAATATTAACTTACTTGGAGCCAAACATGTCCTTGTTAACCTGCTACTGTTTATCCTATCTGTCCTTACTGTGTCAGGAATTCTCTCCTGTTAACATTCCAGTGAGGGATTCAATTCTCACTATGGATGCCTCTCAGCTACAAAAGCAACAGAAAATAAATAATGCTGTTCATCTGCAATCATATACAATAGCCAGAACCTCCAGCCTGTATTTTCCCCTTTCTAAGAGGGGGCAGAAAATTGTTCACAATTTTAGTGTTCCACTTCTCACTCAGAATCCCAGCAGCCTCCCTGAATTCAGTGCCCGTGTTCATCCTTTCGTAATTTATATGACCATCAGTGCCCTCTTCTGTGCAAGACTAAATCCTGTGTTGGTGTAATCGTTTGAGAAACTGTGGCTTTCATTGATTGGAGATAGTTGGAATTGGTCTTTCTGCAGAAAAGGAGCTAGCTGTTTGTGAGTCTAGGAAAATGGTTAAGATCTTCACTATTCTTAACTTTCAATATATAGTATACAAACTGATGGCAACATTTATTTATATTTCATTTAGTGCATTGTGTTAGTGAATAATACAATTAAATAATTAATTAGGGTCAGTTCAGAACGAGGGGACACTTCATTACAAAATCAGGAGTTGACCTTTTAGGGCAGTTTTTTCTCTCAGGGGGTTATGTGACTTTGGAACTCTGCCTTAGAAGGCGATGGAGGTGGAGTCATTGAATATTTTTAAGTCAGAGGTAAATACAGGTCATTCTGCTATAACATGCATTTCATGAACATAAATTATATATAACATGGTTGATGAATTGGGGATACTGTTTCTAAAGCTCAAACTTTTATAACGTGTGTTGGCTGTAACGCGATTACATCACCAACATTTTAAGCACTGTTTCGAAAGCACAACTTTTTATAAGAGGGGATTGCACAAGAACTCAACCATCACATTATAGAAGAACTGCCTGTAGAACCTTTCCTGGTAAGGAAATCAAAAATTACCTCAAAATGCAGAGCTTGAAAGACAAAACCGAGTAGTCATGATCTTATTGCATCTTGGAGCTGCCCAAGAGTCCAAATAGTTTATTTCTTCTCCTAGTTTATGCACACTCACCAAACAACCCCATCACCCTGTGGCTCACCACTTCAACTCCCCCTCGCACTCTGCCAGGACATGCAAGTCCTGGGCCTCCTCCACCGCCAAATCCAAGCCACCTGACACCTGGAGGACGAACGCCTCATCTCCAACCACAAGGCATCAACATCAACTTCATCAGTTTCCTCATCTTCCCTCCCCCCAGCTCATCCCAGATCCAACCCTCCAACTCAGCACTGCCCTTTTGAACTGTCTTACATGTTCATCTTCCTTCCCACCTATCCACTCCACCCTCCACTCCGACCTATCACTATCACCCCCCATCTGCATCAATCACCTTCCCAGCTACCTTCCCCCCAACACCCACCACCATCTTCCCATTTATTTCTCAATCTGAACCCTCCTCCCAACATTCCTGATGAAGGGCTTACGCCCAAAATGTCAACTATCGTGCTCTTTGAATGTTGCCTGACTAGCTATGCTTTTCCAGTGCCACAGATTTCAACTCTGTAGTTCCATTTGTAAGGCATTAATTGTGTTTAGAATGTTAACAATACCACTTAAATTCAGAAATCTGGTTAAGTGCAGGCAGGAGGTCAGGGCAGTGTGATTGGGAGTGCCTGTGGGTGTGAATTGCTGCAAGACAGTCAGCAGAGCTAGGGTTTGGCAGGATGGGTGAGGTAAAAACAATGACTGCAGATGCTGGAAACAGGATTCTGGATTAGTGATGCTGGAAAAGCACAGCAGTTCAGGCAGCATCCGAGGCTGTGCTTTTCCAGCACCACTAATCCAGGATGGGTGAGGTGGTGGGTGAGGCAGGCAGGGGGGCAGTGCTGAAGGCTGAGACCTGGACCACTGGATATGAGCACTCTGGAGATAAAGGAGTTGGGGGGGGGGTGCGGGATGGGGGCGGGGAGGTGGAGTGGGGGCTGGAGAGAGACAGTGATAAACAGACAGCGGCCAGGACCCCAAAAACCACTGAAACAGCTGCAGCTGAAGATTTGGTGAGATCTAAGATGGCAGTGAATCACTGATTGGAAGGAAATTATGGCTAAACGTATTAGCCAAACTTAACTAAAACTTACATCTAATTTGAACAATGAACCTCCTATTCGAATGGAGGAGTCACAACTCCACCTAGTGTCAGGATTACAAAAAGAATAATTAGATATTTGCAAATGCTACAATTTAAACTTCATTTACAAGTTTAATAACAATGGGTAAGCCTAGATTAGATGGGTTAAAAATGCAGTTTGCTTATTGAGTGACACAGTCATAACTCAAAGTTTCTTGCACGGATTTCTTCTGTAAAAACAAAAACCACTTCAGCTGGTACTCTTTAGGGGCTAGTATAACACTGGAAGATGAAGGACAGGTTTGGTTACTCAGAGAAATTATATGTTTCAAGCAGCACAGAATAACAATAATTTATTCTGAACAAATCATACATTGTAATTCTACCATTATTATAAAATCAAACTACAATTTGTTGTCGCACATCATTTTCTGCTGGGGGGTAGCATTAATGTTTTACAGTACATGCCCACCCAAAAGTCCTTCACAGACATCTGTCAATTATTTTAACAACAATAGTGTTATTGTGGAAAATGTACCAAACTACCAGTAATGTTAAAAAATGTTGTATAATTCCTAACAAACCCTACAATTTTTCAGTGGCAGGATGTGGAGCATCCAATTCGTGTACTCGTATCTTTAAATTCATAATAATGAACAAAACACAGAACATGGAACAGTACAGCATAGGAACAGGCCCTTCAGCCTACAGTGTCTGTGCCGACCATGATGCCATTCTAAATTAATCCCAGCTGACTGACATGGACTACACCCCGCTATTCCCTGCCTGGTCATATGTCTGTCTAAATGCTTCTTAAAATTTGCTATCATATCTATGTCCACCACTTTCCCTGGCAGTGTGTTCCAGGCACCCACCACCCTCGGTGTAAAAGCTTTCCTCACACATCTCCTTACACGTTTCCCCTCTCACCTTAAACCCCATGTATTTATACCCTGGGAAAGAGATTCCGATATCCACCCCATCCATGCCTCTCAGAATTTTATCAGGTGCTCACACGTTCAGATGAAATTTAGTGGCACCATAAGGAAAAGTCAATGTTGTCAATTGTAGAATAAATTATAGACTACTTAAAGGCTATTGATTGTTATTACATCAGTTGTAATCCTGAAACAAACCATAAAACAACAAATTGGGGTAGATTTGTTAAGAATAGTTATTACATGAATTCAATTTCTTTTATTGGAAGAAAAGGCTTTTTTGTAAAATATTATAAGTGTCAAATATTGTCACTTCTTTGGAGTGATGTAAACTCATTCAAGATAACGATCTAAATAGTTTGTTTATTTATCATATTGTCACTGAAATTGTGACAGGACTGGAGTCCCATTTAACCACCCATAAACTTTCTGGAGATTTAGGATAATTCCAATATTGAAGTTAAAAATCACACAAAACCAGGTTATAGTCCAATAGATCTATATGAAAGTATTAGCTTTTGGAGCACTGCTCCTTTATCAGCTAGCTATGGACCAGGGTCATAAGGTACAGAATTATAGATTACAGTCTAGGATTGTTCAATGTATCGTTTCAGTTGCATGACACTGTGATCTTTTGTGACAAACTCTGTGTCTTATGATCCTGCTCCACAGCTACCCGATGAAGGAGCAGCGCTCTGAAAGCTGGTCGGATTATAACCTGATGTTGTGTAATTTTTAACTTGTCTACCCTAGTCCAATACCAGCACCTCCATGTCATGGTCCAATATTGAAGTCAACCTTCAAGCATCAGAAATGCATTCTGTTTGTGATCACTTCTATCTGAGTGCAAGAATTGACATTGAGGTATTAAATATAGACTCCTGTAGCCACTTGAGGGGGAAGACTGTTTCGGTCAAAAACTGTAAATTAGATATTTTATTACGTGTCCTGTGCATCTGTAGCCAGGCTATAGTTACTGGTTAACAAATGCAATATAAAGCCTTGGGATGGCTTTGAGCATTAGGTAGAGGAGGGATTGATTAGGGGAACCAAATCGGAAGGGCAATCAATAGCAGTTCTATTTTATACAACACATTCTTTAAAGGGCATAGCAGAAGAAGTAGACAAATTTTGAAGTATTCTGGATCAGTGGTGCTGGAAGAGCACAGCAGTTCAGGCAGATCGAGGAGCTTCAGCAAAATCGACGTTTCGGGCAAAAGCCCTTCATCAGGATTCTCTACACTCAACACATTTGCCACTAACTTCCACCTCTCACTGTGTTACAATGTTTGAAGAACTTACTGTAGCACAGTATCCATTTCACCTTCATCTGGACATGTTCTTTCACTCAGAACAGTTAAAGCTGACATAGTTCTTTTGGATAATAGAACTGCTCCCTCATTAGTGAAAGAGAGAGCCGACTAGTAGTGGTTTAACCTGAGGCTCACTATACCTCAGCAGGGGCAAGTTTGAAGAAGAAAAGTCCTTCACAGTGACCTCAGCTGGTGCAGGAATGGAACCCATACTGCTGTTAGTGTTATTCTGCATCACAAACCAGCTATCCAGCTAACTGAGCTAACTAAAACCCCTCATGCATATGTACCATTGCACTGAAGCCTCCTGTAGAATGTAATTGCTTATTGCATTCTGCTGTCAGCACTCACATTATGGATTGCTGAAATCTGAATTTTACTTCGGTCATTGGTTTTGAAGCTAATGGAGCAAGTTTTCTCTTTGTTTTTCTTTGTGAGGATGGAGATGATAGGCCAGAGAGGAGGGTGGAGGAAGGTAGCAAAGATTACAATGGGTGAATGGGGGTGGGAATAGAAAGGAGGGTGGAGTGGATAGGTGGGAAGGGAGATTGGCAGGTAGGACAGGTCATGGGGAGAGTGCTGAGCTGGAAGGATGGAACTGAGGTAAGGTGGGGGGAGGGAAAATGAGGAAACTGGTGAAGTCTATTTCCCCTCCCCCCACCTTACCCCAGTTCCAACCTTCCAGCTCAGCACGGTCCCCATGACCTGTCCTACCTGCCAATCTCCCTTCCCACCTATCCACTCCACCCTCCTCTCTGACCTATCACCTCTATCCCCACCCCTATTCACCTATTGTATCTTTGCTACCTTCTCCCACCCTCCTCTCTGACCTATCACCTCCATCCCCACCCCCATTCACTATTGTACTTTTTGCTACCTTCTCCCCAGCCCTACCCACCCCCCCCCCCCCACACACACACACCATTTATCTCTCCACCCTGGAGTTTCCTTGCCTCCATTCCTGATGAAGGGCCTTTGCCCGAAACATAGATTTTCCTGCTCCTCAGATGCTGCCTGACCTGCTGTGCTTTTCCAGCACCACTCTGATCTAAACTCCTATTGGTTATAGCCTAATCTTGTTGCATTTGATCATGGACTGCTTCAGTGTCTCAGGAGTTACAAATGGTGCTGAAAAGTGTGCAATCATCAGCAAACATCATCACTTTTGACCTCACGGTGGAGAGAAGTTCATTGATGAAGCAGCTGAAGATGGTTGGGCCTGAGAGACTACCCTGAGGAGCTCCTGCAGAGATGTCCTGGATCTGAGATGACTGATCTCAACCATCTTCCAGTGTTCCAAGTAGACTCCAACCAAGAAGAGTGTTCGGTCCCTGATTCCCATTGGTTACAGGTTTGTTTGGGCTCCTTGATGTCACACTTGGTCAAATGCACCCCTGAAATCAACAGCTGTCACTCCCACATCATTGGAATTTTGAAAATCTCTAATCTAATTAAGTAAGGAGAAATTTCAAGAACAGCCAAGGCATTTGTATCTCAGAGATCATGAGTTGTTATTTATTCAATAGGTTTTGGTGGTTTCAGTTTTATTTTTTTCAAAGTACCTTCAAATAATAGTAAGAAAAAAAAAGGATTTTTTTGAGAAAACATTCTCACTGCAAACAAAGTTGTTTAAATCTGTTAACTTCAAACAGCAGCCTATAACATTCTAGGGGACTCAAAGGGAGTCTTCACAACTGTTTCCCCACAGGAACAATCAATGTGACTCCAACCTTACATTTTCTCCACTCCTGAGAGTCATTGTTCAATATTTCCCCAGAACAGCTCTCTTTCTCTGTCTCTTTCTCTTTCTTTTTCTCTCCTTCTGCCAGAAGACCACAATTGGCTTTAGTAGAGGTAATGGCCTAGCGATATTATCATTGGACTGTTAATCCAGAGATCCAGAGAATGTTCTGGGAATCCAGGTTTGAATCATGGTAAATGGTGATATTTGAATTAAAATTGAAATTAAAAACATCTGGAAATAAGAATCTACTGACCACCATGAAGCCATTGTCAATTGTGAGGAAAAACAATCTGGCTCACTCATGTCCTTCACGGAAGGAAATCTGCCTTTATGTGACTCCAGACCCATAGCGTTGCGATTGACTAACTGCCCTTGGCCAATCAGGGATGGGCATTAAATGCTGACCTAGCCAGCAATACCCACCTCCTGTCAACAAATTAAAACAAAACAATCCAACTTCCATTCTCTTGGTTACACCAATTTAAAACATTGTCATCAAACAGACATTAAATAACCAACTACTGTAAGTTTACACATTGGACACTGGACCACTGTTCTTTTCTCAGAGTTGTCTGAAAGCCACACAGACCAAAGCATTATCCATCACTAAAATTTACAAACAGAAACTTGCTCATTCACCCATACATTTTCCATCTTGCACACAGTAATTCAACCTCATTGTGGGTATTGGACCATTCTTTTAATGCACAATATCAACCTTACTCATAGTTTAGTGCATTTAAGTGCAAAAAATTGTCTTTCTGTATGTTCAAGCACATAAACAGGAGGAACAGAGAATAATACCTGTTCCCTATGCAGTCTCCCTTTTAAATCCAGAATTCGCTTCTCAAAACAATAAGGAACTCTGGACAAAGTATCTTTTAACTATTAGCTCTTATCTTTCTCTCATCCAGACAGCATTGGACAATATTAGGTTTTGTTCCACTCCCCTGGTCAGGCTATACCAAATGTTATTTGGATTTTCTTCTCACACCATTCCTTCTTTTCTCTTTGTGACATTCTGTGTACTCACGAGAAATACCACTGGGACCATTTAATCAACAGCCCCACTGTTGTATAGGAACCATTGTTATCTGTAGGATGTTGATAGTGGGGGGGGTTCCTCTGAAACACCTCCAATACATTTATATCCTTCCTTTAGTAAGGAGATCAAAACTACAAACACAGTTTTTGAAATGTAGTGTCACAGATGACCTCTATAACAGAAGCATACAATTCTTACATATGTGGTCAATTTCGCTTGTAATAAGACAGAAGAACATATGTTCCATTAGCTGTCTTAATTACTTGCTGCAGCTGCACACTAATCTTTTGTGACTCAAATACTAATACATAGGGGTTGTTTAATTTTGATTAGATTAGATTACTTATGGTGCGGAAACAGGCCCTTCGGCCCAACAAGTCCACACCGACCCTCCGATGAGCAACCCACCCAGACCCATTCCCCTACATTTACCCCTTCACCTAACACTACAAGCAATTTAGCATGGCCAATTCACCTGACCTGCACATCTTTGGACTGTGGGAGGAAACCGGAGCACCCGAGGAAACCCACGCAGACACGGGGAGAATGTGCAAACTCCACACAGACAGTTGCCTGAGGCGGGAATTGAACCCGGGTCTCTAGCGCTGTGAGGCAGCAGTGCTAACCACTGGTTTGTGATGCAGACAAATTCCCAACAGCATGTGTTCAATTCCCACACCAGCTGAAATTACCATGAAGGACAATCCTTCTCAAACTCTCCCCTCACCTGAGATAACCCTCAGGTTAAACATCCAGGACAACAGCCCTTTGGTCCATAGTGATTGTGGTGACCTTAGCTTTGCACCTAAATCCCTCTGCATCTTAGAATTCTGCAGTTGTTCTCCATCTAAGTCAATAATATTGTTTTTATATTCTTCCTATTCGAGTGAACAACTTCACATGTCCCCACATCCTATTCCATCAAACGACTCAATACGATTGCATCATCCTTACATCTGCTTCACAACATTTTACATCCTTACCTTTATGTCATCTTGAAATTTTGCTCCCATACCTTCCTCCTAATAATCAGAAAAAGGTCAATTAAGTCAAAATCAGAAAAAGGTCAAATGTGGATTTCTCCAGCTTCCTCATTTCCCCTCCCCCCACCTTATCTCAGTCCCAACCCTCGGACAAAGCACCGCCTTCTTGACCTGCAATCTTCTTCCCGACCTCTCCGCCCCCACCGCCTGCCCGGCCTATTACCCTCACCTTAACCTCCTTCCACCTATCGCATTCCCAACGCCCCTCCCCCAAGTCCCTCCTCCCTACCTTTTATCTTAGCCTGCTTGACACACCCTCCTCATTCCTGAAGAAGGGCTTATGCCCGAAACGTCGATTCTCCTTCTCCTTGGATGCTGCCTGATCTGCTGCACTTTTCCAGCAACACATTTTTAAGCTCCTATCCACCTTAGCCCGGCATAAGATTTCCTACTATGAGAAATAACCACTTATATAATAGATTGTCAAATACCTTCAGGAAATGCAAATATAGTACCTCCACAGGCTTCTTTTTGTCCACACTCTAGGCTATTCCTTCAAGAATTCTAATAAATTTCTTTTCGCAAAACCATGGAATTATCCTGAGTTTTGTTTATAAGTGGACAAGCATCACCTCCTCATTGATAAATAACCAACAAGGCCTCACTTTGTTAATTACCGAACATACCTTATAGTGCCGCATGCATTTGATTTCTGTCCCATCTTGCTATATGCTCTCTTTGGATTGACCCATCACTGTTTTGTGACAGGAGATAAACACTTTTTGTCTGAAATTTCTTTCTGACAGTCCATCACTACCAATCTCCCTCATGGTTGTACCAACCACCTGGAATTAAGACTGAAACTCATCCTTCTCCCCAATCCCAATCGCAACCAATCCCAGTTTTGGCTCACCATCATGCCCTGCAATCTCCCCATCAAAGACAAAGTACTTCTGACTGCTGATGACACCCCTTCTCCTCTCACAGCATCCCATGTTAGAACATAGAACATAGAACACTACAGCGCAGAACTGGCCCTTCGGCCATCAATGTTGCGCCAGCCTGTGAACTATTCTCAGCTGGTCCCCCTACACTATCCCATCATCGCCCATGTGCTTATTTAAAGATTGTTTAAATCTCCCTAATGTGGCTGAGTTGACTACATTGGCAGGCAGGGCATTCCATGCCCTTACCACTCTCTGCGTAAAGAACCTGCCTCTGACATCTGTCTTAAATCTATCACCCCTCAATTTGTAGTTATACCCTCTTGTACAAGCTGATGTTATCCTAGGAAAAAGCCTTTCACTGTCTACCCTATCTAATCTTCTGATCATCTTGTATGTCTCTATCAAAACGCCCCTTAGCCTTCTTCTTTCCAATGAGAACAGACCCAAGTCTCTCAGCCTTTCCTCATAAGACCTTCCCTCCAGACCAGGCAACACTCTAGTAAATCTCCTCTGCACCTTTTTCCAATGCTTCCACATCCTTCCTGTAATGGGGTGACCAGAACTGTACAGAAGTTTTGTATAGTTGCAGCATGATATTGCAGTTCCGGAACTCAATCCCTCTACCAATGAAACCTAACACACCATATGCCTTCTTAACAGCACTATCCACCTGGGTGGCAACTTTCAGGGATCTATGCATATGGACTCCAAGATCCCTCTGTACATCCACACTACCCAAGAATCTTTCCATCGACTCAGTACTCTGTCTTCCTGTTATTCTTCCCAAAGTGCATCACCTCAAGTTTAGCTGCATTGAACTCCATTTGCCACCTCTCAGCCCAATTCTGCAGTTTATCCAAGTCCCCCTGTAACCTGTAATATTCTTCCAAACTGTCCACTACTCCACCGATATTAGTGTCATCTACAAATTTACTAATCCGTCTACTTATGCCTGCATCGAAGTCATTTCTAAAAATGACAAACAGCAGTGGTCCCAAAACCGATCCTTGTGGCACACCACTAGTAACTGGACTCCAGACTGAGTATTTTCCATCAACCACCAGTTGCTACCTTCTTTCAGAAAACCAGTTTCTCATCCAAACTGCTAAATCACCCTCAATCCCATGCCTCTGCATTTTCTCCAATAGCCTACCATGTGGAACCTTATCAAAGGCTTTACTGAAGTCCATGTATACCATGTCATCTGCCCTACTCTCATCTACATGCTTGGTCACTTCTCAAAAAAACACAATGAGGTTTGTGCAACATGACCTGCCCTTGACGAAACCATGTTGACTATCTGAAATCAAATTGCTGCTTCCTAGATGATTATAAATCTTATGTCTTATATACCTTTCCAAAACCTTTCCTACAACAGAAATAAGGCTCACTGGTCTATAATTACCTGGTTCATCTCTGCTGCCCTTCTTGAACAAGGGCACAACAATTGCAATCCTCCAGTCCTCAGGTACTAAACCCGTAGACAATGACGACTCAAATATCAAAGCCAAAGGCTCTGCTATCTCCTCCCTAGCTTCCCAGAGAATCCTCGGATAAATCCCATCTGGCCCAGGGGACTTGTCGATTTTCACTCCTTCCAGAATTGATAACACATGTACTATTGTCTCTCCCACTTATATGTCAAATCTCCCCCTTTGACCATCTCTATCCCTTTCTACCTCTCTTTCTTTCTTTCTCTCTCTCTTTCACTCTCTCTAAGGTTTTTGAATCTCTAAATCTGATAATGATGTAGCCAAGTGCAGAGTCAAAACATTTCCAGACCCTGAAAACCATCCTGGGAGAAAGAGGCAGAGAAGGGTAATAAGTGATGTTCCGCCAACAATGCCCACGTCTCATGAATTAATAAAATAACATGGGAATTTCCAGTCTGAGGTAGCAGGCTCGATAGGAGACAACCCTGGAACAAGAGCAGCGAATTCTGGGTGCAGAGGCAGGTTTCCTGTCCAGCTCTTGAACTCCATTGAAATTTCAAAAATAAAAGACATATAACCCTCCAGCCCTCACCCCTCCCACGGTTTGCTTCCCCAACACTCCTATGTCCCATGCATGTCAACCTATATCATGCCATGGCCCCTTAATATTTTCTTACCAGCCTATGACCCTCTGCCCACCCACCATAAAAACTCATGCCAACTTGTGCTATGTACTCAGCTCTCATGGCTTTTTATAGCAATATACCTATTTATGCCTCTCTTCTACTTCTCATGACACTGTATAGTTACTGTGACAACTTTTGTCCTTTCCCCAACCCTGTGGGTGAAGGATATCAACAGAAGATGAAAATAGAAAGTAATCAGATCAGACACAATCTTACGGAATGGCAGATCAGGTCTGAGTGACTTCATGGCCTGAGGTTCCCACAGACCATATCCAGAGGGGTATCATTCCTCTCCAAGGATTTAAATATCTAAACAATCCCACAGATTTCATAGCTTCTCCAACCAGGTAGAAATGTCACCAAATCCACACAAGTGTACAGGCAGTTGTTGAGTTTTCACAATGAGATGGAGGCCTACAGCCCAGAAATAGACTCTTCAGCCCATCGTGTCTATGCTGTTCAAAGACAACCACCCTGCTATTCTAACCCCATTTTCCAAGACTTGGCCCATAGCCTTGTATCTTTGGCTATTAATATGGGCAGTTGCTTCCTCAAAATGTGTCTGTCGAAAATTTGACCCAACCTCCCCCAAAACCCAAGCAAATGATAGGTACAATGTTTAGAAGCAGGTCTCCAATCTCCAGGTGTGTGTGTGTCTCTCTGTGTGTGTGTGTGTATGAGTGTGTGTGTGTGTGTACTTCATGGTGAAAATCCAGCTCATTCTGTTTGAGTGATTGCAAGCAATTGGTGAGATGTGAGAAAACTAATTTTGATATGAAATTAATATTATAGGCAAGAATAATATTTTAAACTGGATTAAAAACTGCTTTATCTTGTTGTTAGACCTGATAATAAACCTGAATTAATGAATTTAATTATGTAATCCTGCACGACTGCAGGATTTTCCATCTCATTCCTGACATTTGCGCTGCTGTTGCTGTTTCGGAATTTTAAAATGAGCCACATGGTGCAGGACACTCAGACTCTAGCTGTTTCAGCAAGCATTCCATTTATGTGGCTGTTACAATTATTCTCATGGTTTAGTTTCCTGGATAGTCACTAATGTTATTTTTGGAACTATGTGAGTTTGCTCACTGTCCAGTTGAATCTGCCTATTTAAAAAATTTGGTGCTTTTGCCTTTTCCCCCACCTACATCAGGGATCTTTTTGTGGCTCACATTCATTTACGTGTACACCCTTGCATGGCTGCCTTGTTACTTCTAGTCTGGAAACATTCTCAAGTAGCACACAACTAAAAAACAAGAACAATCTGTTCAGAGATAAATGGGTGGATTTTAATTTCGGGTGGATTTTAATTTCAGGTGGAGGATGCCAATAATAAACATTTCCAAAAGTGATGATGCTAATGCCATTTTCATAGAATCCTTTCAGTGGAGAAAGAGGCCATTTGGCCCATCAAGTCTATGTTGATCCTCCAAACAATATCTTACCCAGACCCACTCCATTCCTGTAGCCATGAGTGGGGTTTTTACCATGGCTAACCCACCTAAACTGCACATCTCTGGATTCTACAAGGCAATTAGGTTTAGCATGGCCAAGCCCCCTAATCTCTGGTGGAAACCCACCAGGATGCAGGAAGAACATATGAACTTCACACAGACAGTCACTCAAGGCTAGAATTGAACCCAGGTCCCTGGCAGGACTAACCACTATGCCTCCACCCTGAGGCACATTTTGAATTCATGGGAATTCATTCCATAAAACCAGTGAAGTGCCAGAGTCAGCCTGACACCTTGATGCAAATGACTTGTGTGCACGTTAGAAACTTGGATCTTCTCACAGGAGGGTCCTGGGAAAGTGAGAGAGGGGAAGTACAGGGGCTAGACCTCGGATTAACCGCAAATCTACAAATCTGAATCTTTGTAGATTCAGAAGCAGCACTGCTTCCCTTTATGACTCCATAAACTTGCAAAATGTTTTTGGGATGCCCTTCAAGTGACTTTAAGGGCTTCTTAGGTTGCTTTTATTCCAGGAGACCTGGGTGTAGAAAGTCATCCCATGATCATAAGAAGGACAAAGTGGATGACCCAACCGTACTGCAAACCTGTCTGGCACCTGAGCAACTTCAGCTTCAGATTCTTAGAAAGCCATGTTGTGAAAGGAAGAGATTGCGGAGGGTAGGAGTTAGTGAACAAAAGCACGATTTCTCAATCCATCCGATCACAATGAAATTGTTGGAGAACCCGAGATGCTTTGATTTCTCTTTGGGTGACCAACAAGAAAATGAGGAAATCTTTAACTTTTAAGAAAGAAAATGAGATTTTGCTAAATTAAAAATAACTGAAGGGACAACCTTCGAAATCAGAATGCAGAAAAATCTCCCACCAAGTGATTGTATGAAAAATCCTTCTACGTGCACTTGCAGCATATTATTCACAAGGTGGCAATATCTTACCATTGAACTGTAATCCTCTTCACTCTTAACCAGTAATCGAACTGGTACTGAGGTTTGTCAGCAATGACATTTAGGTTGTGAAAACTCGACTGACAATTGTTAGTCCTGAAGGAACCCCTCAGAGACAGGTTCTGTCACCATTCTCAGCAGAGAGCCACTGGCCTGAAGATCTCTTACGAGTTCTTGTTTCTTATAAACACAATTGTCACCTATTGATGTCTTCCAATGTTCAACAACAGTGACCAAAAAAAAAACCTCAAACTAAGACACCTCACTTCCAAAATCTTTCTCAGGCCACCTCACAAAGGCAGGAATCTTTGAGCAGAATCTTCACAAACATGGAAATTACAATCTGTCTATTCAAAAGGTACAGTTCTGAAATTATCAAATCGCCGAGAAGAAACAAAACGTGCACTGAGGATTTAGAACAATAAATTTTCGAACAATTTTGCAATTGTGAAGATTGGATACCTTCAGCGTCATTTACATTTTTAATTAAATGGACAGCTAGTCAAAGGTTACTGTTCCATTTTATTTTGTTACACCTGTTTATTGCTGGTCATTTAAGGAGTTCTTAATTTCATTGTGCAAAGTTGGATTTGTCAAAGTTGATTTTGTTCAGTTATGGTATAATGTTCATTGCTAAATTCAATCTTTTTCAACAATATTCCAGCACAAATCTTAGCAATATTGATTTGCATTATTAATTAGTAATCACATATAAAGTTATTAAATAAATCAGGGCAGGATTTGTACACTGAATGATAAGATCCTGGGGAGTGTTGCCAAACAAAGAGACTTTGAGGTGCAGGTCCATAGTCCCTTGAAAGTGGAGTCAAAGGTAGACAGGGTGGTGAAGAAGGCATTTGGTACACTTACTTTTATTAGTCAGTGCATTGAGTGAAGGAATTGGGAGGTCATGTTGCGGCTGTACAGGACATTGGTTAGGCCAGTTTTGGAATACTGCGTTCAGTTCAGGTCTCCCCGCTATAGGAAAGTGGTTGTGAAACTTGAAAGTGTTCAGAAAAGGTTTACAAGGATGTTGCCAGGGTTGGAGGGTTTGAGCTGCAGGTAGAATAGGCTGGGGCTGTTTCTCTGGAGTGTCAGAGGCTGAGAAGTGACCTTATAGAAGCTTATAAAATAGTGAGGGACATGGATAGAGTGAATAGCCAAAGTTAAAAATCACTGAACACCAGGTTATAGTCCAACAGGTTTATTTGGAAGCACTAGCTTTCGGAGTGCAGCTCCTTCATCAGGTGGTTGTGGAGAATAAAATTGTAAGACACAGAATTTATAGCAAAAGTTTACAGTGTGACTAACTGAAATTATACATTGAAAAAGACCTGGATTTTTTGTTAAGTCTCTCATCTGTTGGAATGAACATGTTGGTTTCAGTTCTTTCATATGTAAATCACAAAACGTTTTAAAAGGTTACATTCTCAAGTGTACTTTAACAATTAGAGTCATGTCAGCCCAGATATTGAAGGTGTGAGCGTCCCTGTGTGAGGCTGTCTGTGCCCCAATGGTCAAACTGATTCTAATCTAAAACATTGATTTACAGAATCTTACATGGGTTCATGCAGTTTTTGAGAAAGCAAAATGTAATTCTGCAAGTACAAATTCACCCCACAAACTTATACGTGTATGTGGGTGTGGGTATGGGGGGGGAGGGGGGTGGTGGGGAAGGCGGTATGAGTGTCCGTGAGAGTGTGTGTGTGAGTGTGAGTGTAAACAGGTATAAGTCTGTGAGAGGGTTTGTGCAGGAGTGTATGTGTGAGTGTATGAGAGTTTGTGTGAATGTGCGTGTCTGGAGTAGAGAGTGTGTGTGTGTCTGTGTGTGTCAGTGTGTCTGTGTGTATAGTGCAATGGGGTCACCTGCAATGTGACAAGAACCCAAGGTCCTGGTTGAGGCCATCCCCATGAGTACCGAACTTGGATAACGAACATGCCTGGTGTTGTGTGATTTTTAACTTTGTACACCCCAGTCCAACACGGACATCTCCAAATCGCGAATAGCTAAGGTCTTTTTTTCCCGGGATAGGGGAATCCAGAAGTAGAGGGGCATAGGTTTAAGGTAAGAGGGGAATGATTTAAAAGGAACCTAAGGGGCAACTTTTTCACGCAGAGGGTGGTGTGTGTACAGAATGAGCTGCCAGAGTAAGTGGTGGAGGCTGGTACAATTACAGCATTTAAAAGGCAAATAGATGGGTATATGAATAGAAAGGGTTTAGAGGGATATGGGCCAAATGATGGCAAATGGAACAAGATTAATTTATGATATCTGGTCAGCTTGGATGGGTTGGACTGAAGGGTCTGTTTCCATGTTGTATAACTCTATGATTCCATGACAAGCTCAGACATTTTGAGGCTGATGGCCCAGGTGTCTATTCTATTTGCAGTCCAAGTGATTTAGCTGAGGGTAATGCTCCACATCCCACGGTAGCGCTAGGATTTTGCACTCCTAAAGCAGGGCAAATAGAGTTGCAAGGGAGAATTGTGGCTGGATGTGAATCCAAAATTTCTTGCCCCCTTAGTTCCAACCCTGGCTATTTTCATCAGTCAAAGAAGAGGGTGCAAGCCAGGAGCCTGTACATACGATAAGGGATGCTGTTGAATCCAGTAAAACACAGTGTTCATAAAGTCACTCCAGCAGCCTTGTGAGGTCTACTCAAACCATGAGAGTTCAGTGTAGTCAAGAGTAGCACAGCGGGGGTGGGGGGTCGGGGCGAAGGCATTCTGAAGGGCAGAGGATTTCTCGGAAACAAAGTGAGCAAAAAAGACCCAAGGAAGCGATTGCAATTTCACATGAGAGTGGAAGGGGAAGTCCATGTCAAATCAGGGACTGCTCAAAAATCTGCCGTCCATGGGGTCCGAGGCCATTTAACCAGGCTAGCACACATTCTGCCTCAAGGAGGGAAGGCTGCTGCTGGAAATATGTCCCCCTAGGTCTGAACTGCAGGCCATTGAGGTAACGCAGAACAGCAGCAGCATTGAGGAGGGAATGTCCAGTCATCAAGAGAAGTCACCTTAGGATCTCTGGCCAAGGAGGACAGGCTAGGAATATCCCATCAACATGGTGGACCACAACAGCCTTACTGACCAAGAAATGGTCAAAAGCCAGGGAAGGGAGAGTCTACAATTGTCCAGGGAAATGGCCACAGATACCTTGATTTAATTTGATCTGATTTGATTTATTGTAGTCACATGTACATAAGTACAGTGAAAAGTTTGTTTTGTGAGCAGTACAGGCAGATCATAGGGTGCTTAGACAGAGTGGGGCATATAAGGTTACATTGCTCAGGAGGGACATGAAGCAAGATCAACATTATTTGAGGTTTTGAGAGGTCCATTCAACAGTCTAATAAGAGCAGGGGAGAAGCTGCTCTTGAACTTCCTAGCATGTGTGTTCAAGTTTCCGTATCCCCTGACGCAAGAGATTGTAGGAGGTCATTCCCAGGGTGGGAGGGGTCTTTGATAGTGGTGGCAGCCTTTCCATAGCAATGGAAAGTGTAGATGGAGTCCATGGATAGGAGGTTGGCTTCTGTGATAGTCTGGGCTAAGCACACCACCTTCTGTATTCTGGATCAGTGGTGCTGGAAGAGCACAGCAATTCAGGCAGCATCCGAGGACAGGCAAAATCGACGTTTCGGGCAAAAGCCCTTCATCAGGATGAAGGGCTCCTGATGAAGGGCTTTTGCCCGAAACGTCGATTTTGCCTGTCCTCGGATGCTGCCTGAATTGCTGTGCTCTTCCAGCACCACTGATCCAGAATCTGGTTTCCAGCATCTGCAGTCATTGTTTTTACACCACCTTCTGTAGTTTCTTACAGTCCTGGGCAGAGCAGTTGCCATAGCAGGTTGTTATGAACCAGAATAGAATATTTTCTATGGTGCATCTGTGAAATTTGATCACTTGCTGCACTACTGCTGTAACAGTGGTCACAATGTCCTGCCTCACCTCTGGTCCACAATGGGGCAGTGCAGCAACGTGGGCATATTGATGCTGAGCTTTAACTTGCTCCCTTTGAGGGTGTTTTGCTTTGCCTACATGTGCCTGTAGCTCCTCTTTATTTGCAGTGATGATTGTCACCTCGTTCACATGTAGGTGGTGCTAGAGTGGGCCTACTCTGATCCCTTTCAAAGTTAACTCAAGGAGAATACGCACAGTAACAGAGTGGCACCGGGTGAGGAACACAACACTGTAAATGGACAAGAGGAGGCACATGAAACAGAAGCAGTTGTGAACTGCCCAACTCCTTGGGGGTGGGAGAATAGTGTTGTTCAGCTGTGCATTGAGGCAGTGACTGAACAGTCACTGTTAGCGTTCAGTAGTTACAGCAACAGCAGCAACCGTGTCATCATCTATCAGTGTGTCCCTAGGCTTTATGAATGCAGGTGTCTGCGGAACCAGTTTAAGGCTGAGAGGAGGAGGAGGAGGAATTTCCTCTCGGAGTGGGTTGTGAAACTTTGGAACTCCTTGCCCCATGGAGCTGTGGGGGCAGAGCCCTGTTTATGTTTAAGGCTGAGAAAGATAGATTCTTGGTCAGTTGGGTATCAAGAGTTTTGAGGAAAGTGAACATGAGGAATGTCGGATAAGCCGTGATCCTATTGAATAGGGGAGCAAGTTCTTATTTCTTATAGTCAGAAAATGATCTTTTTAAATTGTGCTCAGCAGATGTAGCTCCCACCCCAATGGGCCTGTATTAAATTTAACTTTGCTTGTAGCATTAAGCATTATAATTTGCAACATAAGCTAAAAGAGTCCATGAAGTTTTAACTGGGTTTACGAGAATGTGGATTTAATTCCTATCCAGCAATGTAGATTATTGGATTAGCAGATGAAAAGCTCTTCAAACAAAAACAGCTTCATTTGCACATAATTATCCAAACACGGTCACCTTTTGTGATGAATACTTCTTCACTTTGCCTAAACAAATGGAGCATTTAGCGATATTTATATTTAACCTTTACAAATACATTGCAGCTGTTGTATTATACATGTTGTATGAAGGACTGCTGACAATCCTTTTTTAAATAGCATTATTTTTAAAACATTAGATGCCCAGCATCACGTACTCTTTAAAATTATCATGTAATAGAGGTAAAATCTGGTTCAATAGTTTACTGTGAGAGAAGTTCATGAAATGCATGAATCAGCTGCAATTCATTGATGTGCCGAGAATTGTTTATGCCTTTCCTGTACTAATTGATGTTTAATTTGTTGGTCCCCAACAAACTCCCTCCATTAGACTGCCTGTTGATCAACCTTGCTGAAAGGTGAACCACTTTCTAGCTCCAGCCCTGGAGCAAGAGATTCTTGGGGTAAATTACTTTATTCAAATTCCTTCCAAACCTACAACCACTCCCAGTACTGAGAAGAGCAAGGGCACGAGAATCTCATCACCTGTGTCCATGTCACACACTGGGTGAAAATCCCGAAAAGCCCCACCCACAGCGAGCACAGACCATGCCTCTGCACATGATTGACTGCAGCAGCTCAAGGCATGGCTCACTAGCACCCAGTCAAGGATGATTAGGAATAACCAATAAACATAGGCCTTGCCCATGACCCCCTCTCTGTGAGCATGAATAAAAAAAGTTCGGTCCATTCTTTCAAAAGGTACTGTGTGCCTTTGCTCAGAAAAGAAAGCCCTGTAGTCTATAATGGTGTATCAACACTCATACACACACAAACATGGGGGAAAAAAGGGCAAGAGAAACACCAATTAGCCTCTTACATCTGCTTCACTGTTCATTAATAGCACGGCCGATCTGTTTGGGTTTTGCATTCTGCATTCCTATCAACCACAATAATTTCGCTTCTATCCTCATCTGCCTTAAAAACATTTTGACTTAACCTTCAATGCCCATAATGCAGAGTTCCAAACTCACACAACTCTTGGAGAAATTCAAATCTCCTAATCTCCATTCTGAAAGGGTGAGTTAATTTTAAAACAGTGTTCCCGAGTTCAGCCACAAGAGGAAACAATCCTTTCCATGTCCACCTTGTCAAGACAATTCAGGATCTCCTGCACTTCAATCAAGTCACTCCTCCCTCTTCTAAACTCAAGTGAAAACAAGCTCAGTCTGTACAATTGTTCTTCATAAAGACAACTCTCATTCCAAGAGCAATCACTGCAGTCGCTGAAATCTATACTGAAAACAAAAAAGCTGGAGATCCCAGCAGGTCAGACAGACATTAAGCTTGCTCTCTCCACTGGCTGGGCCAGCACTTGTTGCCTATTGCTGCCCTTGAGGTGGTTGTGGTGAAGTTCTGACTACAGAGAGTTGTGAGAGCATGGAATGCGTTGCCAGCAGCAGTTGTGGAAGCGAGGTCATTGGGGATATTTAAGAGACTGCTGGACATGCATATGGTCACAGAAATTTGAGGGTTCGTATATTAGGTTTACCTTACATGAGGATCAGTGGTCGGCACAACATCGTGGGCTGAAGGGCCTGTTCTGTGCTGTAATGTTCCTCCTCCTCCCCCTCAAACTCTCCTCTTGCCCCTTTGCCTGCCCTGCAGCTCAGATTTCCTAGTCCTGTTGCTGGATGGGTGCACATTCTGCAGCACACAGGGCAGTCAATGTGAACTACCAACCGATTGGACCAATTGTTGTTCCATCACAATTCATGCTGAAGGATGTGCCTCTCTGCTGGGCTTTAGGGCCTGTGAATCATGTTTATACCGAGGACTCAGAGTTCAGCTTCTTTCTTAATGTTGGTGAGGGCCTAATTGACCTTGCCTGCTAAAAGGGTAAGCTATTTAGGTCAATGAACAGTATCTAGAGTCACATGTAAATTGGATCACATCAGGGCAGCAAACTTTGACAGCTCCTACAGTCAGCATTATTGAGATTATAGGACCCAGGTGCAATGTTTGTAATGGAAAGGTCACTGGTTGTTTTGCTGGGATATGAACCATTTCCCCATTGCACTTGTCTGGGCCTCAGGATTGCTAGTCCAAGGATGTTACCATTACATCATCATCATCATCCCAGGCATATCAACATTCATGTGTACCATCAATCCATCTGCTACCCGAATTCAATACAGCATGGTTTTTACTAACATTCTCACTGCAGCCTGTATTACTTTGTTGCTATGCTCAGATACCAGCTATACCAGTCACCAAGTTGTTAGCTGCTCTGACAGATGCACGTCTGCCTTCAATATAGGGAGTGCTTTAAGAAAAAGACCAATCACAAAGTGTTATCAACTCTTATGCCATTACCACCTTTTCACGGAAAAGGTGATAAAAGAAACATTATTCTTGTAAACGAGCCTTTAATGATCTATGTGCTGCATCATTGGGCAGATATCTAACATTGTGTTCTTTTAGCCAATCGGAACATCCCTTAGGTAAATATCACAAGTGGTCTAGTAGGAAAGTATGCAGTCAAATAAAACATTAATGCTGTGGTGAGGTTTGCAGCAATATCTGCATTGAATGTTGCCTGTTACTGATGAAAAAACTCAAACAAACTTCCTGCTGAGGCAGAGACAGCTGACTTCAGAGATAATTTGCTCCCTAGAGAATATACTTCCTGGAGATGGGCCAAGCACCCAACTCCTCAAAACCACTAAATCTTCTTTCACCCCTCAAATCCACTGCAATCTCAGACAGAGCCTATGGAATGCCACAGCAGAGCAGGGCAAGCTGTTGGTAGCAGTAGATTACAGCAAGAACACCTTTCCAATAGGGGGCTGCTGAAGAACCCCTATATCACAACAAAAAGCACAGACAATAAAAAAATGATCATAGGTACAGTGATCCCTAAGTGGCCAGTTCAAAACAGCTGCTAAAATCTACCTTGCAAAATTAAAGAGGTCCCACATTTAAGTATCAACACTCCAACCTCTCTCCTCACCGGAGGTGACGACCCTCAGGTGAAACCATCAGTCATCTCTCTCTAATGACAGAGCCACCCTACAGCCTGGTAAGACTATGGTGACTTTACCTTCGCTTTATTCTTAAATGATACTGGAAACAGCCTGTCACTGGCTCACACAATAAAGGTTTATTCTACAAGCACAAACAAGGGAGAACAGATCTCCAGGGCAAAAATGGAAACTGCTGGAGAAACTCAGCAAGTTTAGCAGCATCTGTGGAGAGAAAGCAGTCAACACAGTGCTTTGACCCATTTATCAAAGGTAAGCCTCTGGAAGTCTGCTCCTTGATCCTAGTTTGGGTTACATATTTACACATCTTCCATCAGGTCAGCTATCGAAGACAATGGGACTTCTGTAGGCTTACAGCAATCAAACAAATCACAGCACTTTGCAGCTCTTTGAGACAAAGGAATCTCGGCTTGATTGAAATCTTTTTGTAAAATTAACCAATTCTTTCCCGGCATGCATTCCCCCCTCCACCAATGTTGTTTGATCGCCACTTGATCTGTATCTACCTATCCTTTTAACCCCATGTCAAACTCCTTTATGTAAGTTTCGCACTGCCATGACTTCTGTGTTGTCACGTGTGAAATAGCTTCCCGCTCAATCTGTCAATTACCAACCTTAGAAGTTTAAAGATTGTAAATTCTAGAAACTATCATAATTATAGCCCTTCGGCAATAGAAGTAATTTCCTTTCCTTTCCTCATAAATCCCAAGGCTTAGGTTCAGTATAGGTTGACTATTTTGCCTCTGGCGTGTGCCACCAACTATCAATGCACATCTATATTTTCCTTCAGAGTTAAAGCATTTATTTTTAAAAACAAAGTGACTGCATGCAACTTGTCTAAAGGCTCACAAATGTGAAAGTCATAGCACATTTTTGAAATATTCACTTGGAACGATAGCTGACCTCAGGGACACCAGTTTCCATTCAAACAGACATTGTTTACGTACCACAGAAATTAGATGATGTGCATGAGAAGATCATGCAAGCTTATATAAGTAATACACAACGTATGTCGCAACTATTTCAATCTCTTTATTCTCAACCAATTAATAGATTTTTCTGTTCATTGGTGTGAGCTGCACAGGCTAAGCGAGCAATTATTGCCTATGCCTTATTGCTCAGGCAGCAGTTAGGCAGAAATCACATTGCTGAAAGTCTGGAGTGACATGTCAGCCACGCTTCCTTCCCACAGACATTCTTAAACTGGTTCAAAAGCCCAAGCTGAACTTGCTATGGTAGGAATTTTGCATATTTCTGGTCCTATGACAAATTAATTTGTGGCATCATAGGGATCCAGATCAAAGCAGATATGAATTTTGGAAGACTACAGATGGTTTCACCCAATGTTGCATCAGTAAAACAATTTTGTTTCAGTACTCATTCATATAAAGGGACAGACTTCAGTATGTCCAAGTGTTGATTGACCAAATAGTTAACCTAGTGTTTGCATTATAGCCCATCATTACCGAGAGATCAACCAAGACATGTGCTGCTTTGGAGACAATGCCACACAATAATGTAACATTTTCTTTATTGCAATAACGATGTATAAAGTATCATCTTTAATACTTTTAATGTTAAAATAATTAGAAAAGCATTTCAGTGAATTATAGTACAGATTATCAAAATGTTTCATTCAGCTTCTTTGGGCTGTTTACCCCCTGGAAAAACATGGTCATGAAATCATTTCCAAACATAGCTTTGTAAAACAACTCTGCAGACTTTTTGTTGTTTAAAAAGACTGAAGTTTACAGCATACAGTGTAGTTTCAAAAGAACCCCGTAAAATAACCAAATTGAATGTATAAAGGAATTGTATTGATTTACACAAAGTTAGATGAATAAATTAACAGAAAAATAAATCAAAAATCGGCCATTTCTCCTAATCACCCTGTCGCTAATTTCCTTCACAATAAAAAGGTTAAATACATAAGTATTCAGTGTATGGTGCAATTTCACATTTGTGAAGATTACTACTGTGTTTTGAGAATTGGTTAGTTTCCAATAATGAACTATAGTAAGTTTTAGCTTTGGCTACAAAACACTTTACAAAAGCAATGAGACCATTTCTGAACATGGGTAAATGTTGCCTATCACATGAAATGAACACAACACTAGTAACATCCACTCCTCTCGCACAGAAGCGATTTCTGTTTCCTATAGGAGTTAGCATGGATTGTTGAACAGTGGCAGTGTAGGATACATAAGAGACCACGAGAATGCACCCTGCAATTTGTAAGCTACTCTTTCTACATTTCATTGTTTATGCACACATACACAAAGTTCATTTGGTTTTCTTTTAAAAATCAGTTTTTAGCTGGCTGAACTAAGCAGTACACTGTTTCACAGAAGATTAAATTTGTGTTCTCTAACAGAACTCTATGTACTGAGCTTTATTTAAT
This sequence comes from Chiloscyllium plagiosum, assembly GCF_037043375.1. Taxonomy (NCBI): domain Eukaryota; kingdom Metazoa; phylum Chordata; class Chondrichthyes; order Orectolobiformes; family Hemiscylliidae; genus Chiloscyllium; species Chiloscyllium plagiosum. Next base: position 2,625,924 of record NW_028270140.1, read on the forward strand.
GACACTGTTCAGTATCAGTTATATAGATTTCTTAAGACATCATTCATATGAAGGAGGAAGCACAACAGCCTTTTCAAGTTTGAACATTCCTAATAATTGCAAACAAACATTCTGAAATTACTCTTCAATTTTATGGTCAGGTTTACACTGTTTCATACAATAATAATTTCAAATGTCATGCATTTAACTGCAATGGAAAGGAACATATTTTGCGCATTAATATGTTAGCATCAAGTGGATATGAAATAAACTATGAGGAAGCCAAGTCATGGAACCCCATATCATGATGGGATAGTGTACACCATTTAAAGTGACATAAAACTTAATGTAAAAGTATTTGGCAAACATTTTAAATGCTGACATTCAAAGAAAATGTTTGAGGATAGGAAACTAAGGTAGCTGTAGCTTATTTTTAACAAAGATATTGTAAGCTAATGATGCAACAATGCATTTCAGCACAATCCATAATATAGTATAATATAGGACTAATATTTTCAAGACTACATTGAACCTTTAACTTGTGAAACCAAAGATGGGGCAAGTAGGTGCATTTTCAAAATTTTAGCTCAGTTCTACATTTCCACAAGTATAGAAAGAAAAGGCCAGTTAAAATCTGAAAAGCTGGCAACTTTTTAATATTCCCTTTTCAAAGCATTGCTCTGCAGTTAAAAATATGACAGCATAACTAGGATCTTGCTTAAGCCTCAATGCTATGTTGCAACATGTAAGAAACATTTGCACGGGACATATGTAAGCAAGTTAAATTCCCAGATCTGCCTAAACGAGGGCTAGAGGAGAGGGTGATGTGTGCATGACAATCCTTCTAGGAGAGTCTTCACAAACCCTGGCTGATGCCTCTCTATATATTCAATCATAAAACTTAAATCTCTCGTCCTGATTACAGGCACATTACAATGTACAGTAACAATCTTTGAAAATAATGGCTCCAAAATCACTCCCACTGTGCATTTCACAGAAATGGGGGAACTGAAGGGTAACAAAGAAGCATTTCCTGTGAACCTCTGCTACTTAAATATCAGAGCTTTTGAGTGCGAAACTTAGAACACATTTTCAACTAATAGCAGCCCTGTGGAAGACCAAAATAGTGAAAGCAGCTTTTGTCTTTGTGACAGAAGGTGGAAAATACACCCTCTTTGAGAACTCATTCAATGTAAAGCACTAACTACAGTTTATATTAGGCTACTCAATTTTACAATGATCATCCAATATACATAAAATAGGGAATCAATGGAATTTGGTAAGCAATTTCTCTTTTGGAAGGCACCTCAGTAAGGCTGTAAAGGCTTTTCATATTAATGCAATTTAACTTAGTTATTTCAAAAGAAAAAATATTATTGCTGTTGTTCCAGTAGCAGAAAGAAAACTTTCTGTATACAGTCAGAAAAATCTGCTTTCATTCAAATCAAACTCAGGCAAATTGACAGGCCATCAGGGTAAAAATCAAGTAGTTCTCATGATCCTTGAAACTCAAGAGGTTTCATCCTTTGTGTGCTTATTTTGATTTTGATCAATGGACATGTGAAACACACTAAATCCCAGGACTCATTATTTCCTACTTCCAGCCGCTGCACTGGCGTTATCAAAACGCTGTCCTGTGCTAATCATTTAAGAGTAGAAAGTAAGAACACTCTGGTGGTTGCCTCGTACAAGTAAGATTGGCGGCAAATCCTTTGAGAGAGTTTCAATCCAGGCCATGTACAGTGCACTTGAGACAGCACCTTTTCGTGCCACTGGCAAACTCCTGCAAAACAACAACATTTACCATCAGCACAGTCCGTACCAAACTGACTAGTAATTATTTCAGCATGTTGGACAGATTTGTTGATAATAGTCAAATATTAATTAGATGGTAATTAAGATTTCATAGATAGTTAATAAAACAATCCATGGATGTTAATTATTTTAATCACTGCCAAGTTAAAATCACAACACCAGGTTATAGTCCAACAGGTTTATTGGGAGGCACTAGCTTTCGGAGCGACGCTCCTTCATCAGGTGGTTATCAGCAGTGTTCCAAAAGCTAGTGCTTCCAAATAAATCTGTTGGAGTATAACTTGGTGTGTGATTTTTAAACTTTGTACACAGGCACCTCCAAATCTTAATCACTGTTAGCCAAGTCCTTCAGATTCACCTCAAAGCAGAAATGGTGATGTATCTTTTATATAAAAACAAACTTCTAATGGATTTATTATTGTCACATGTACCAAGATAGTGTAAAAACATTGTTTTATGTGCTAGATAGACAAATCGTATCTTATTTAAGTACACCAGGGTAATTGAACAGAATTGGAAATGTGTTGCTGGAAAAGCGCAGCAGGTCAGGCAGCATCCAGGGAACAGGAGAATCGACGTTTCAGGCATAAGCCCTTCTTCAGGAATGAACAGAATTGGAACAGAATGCAGGATAGCGTTACAGCTACAGAGAAGGTGCAGAGAAAGATCAACTCTATTACATGAGAGACCTGTTCATAAGTCTGATAACAACTGGGAAGATGCAGTTCTTGAATGTGCTGGTACATGTCTTCATACTTATGTATCTTCTACCCAACCAAAGAATATGGGAGAGAGTATAATAGGGGTTGGAGGGTCTTGGATTGTGTTGGCTGCTCCCCCGAGTCATTGGGAAGTATAAACAGAATCAACGGACAGGGCTACGTTCATAACTAATTTCTTGTGGTCTTGGGTAAATGTCCTGAAAGAAAATAAAACAAAAAACTGCAGAAACTGGAAACCTGATTCAAACCTGAGAAAGCCAGCAGATCTGGCACCATCTGTGGTGAGAAAACAGTTCATATTTTGAGTCCAGTGACCCTTTTTCAAATCAGATATCCTAGATATTGTCACTAGCCTTATTCCCAGACCTTTTCAGAACATTCAAACGTGATATTGTTTGCATGACAGGAATCAGAGGGAAAGGCCAGATAACTAAACTCTTCATGAAATGTTATAGATGTTAGGATGGAATTCCATGTGATTTCTGAGGAAACCCTGAAGAGTACTACAATCTAAAGGCATTTCATTTTCCTCTTCCTTTTCAATAAACGATCACACAAACATGAGATCAGTCCATGATTGGATTCTACAGTATAAAGCTGTGAATGCCTTCTTTTAGTTGCTGTTAAGTTGCTTGGCTGAAAATGCACTAAGGGCTTTTTGATTTGCATAGGCAACACATAAACAGGGTCAGAGTTATTTTTGAATTTTTCAGAGTGTGCACGCTCTTACCTACACCTACTGCTAAATGTTAATTACTTTCTTCAGAGCACCCTATAAGATTGAATAGTTAGTTAGCAGTCCAATAAACAGAGACAAAGAGGACACAGTCAGTCAGTTTGATGAGCATCCTGCTCGACAAGAGAACCCTAGGATAGGGGTTTTTCTCCCCTGGAGAACAATACATTGTTAATGAGGGGAGCTTGATTGGCAGCTGAGGTCACTGTGGTGCATCCACGAGACAGTCTCATGAAGAGCTGGTAAATGGCAGCTATAGATAATGTAGAGGGGGAAGTGGGTGACCACCAGGACCAGGCAGCTATGGGTGTTCTCAAACAGTATGCAATTCTGAAAACTGATGCGAGTGATGGTCCATTTTATTTCCCAAAGCCTGTCTAATATCTACAAGGCACAAGGCAGGAGTGTGATGGAATACTCCCCCCCTTGCCTGGACGGATATGACTCAGATACCACAAGAACCTTGACAACATCCAGCACCACTCTAATCTAAACTCTGGTTTCCAGCATCTGCAGCCATTATTTTTACCATCCAGGACAAAGCAGCCCTCTTGATTGGTACCAGATTCACCACCTTCCAATGATGCAATTGGTACAGGGTGTAGCATCGACAGGATTTACAGCAGCAGTGCACCTGAACCTCCGCTGACAGCGCCACCTGCAGGTTTTCCTCCAAACCACACATTATCTTGACTCAGAACCAGATCACTGTTCCTTCAGAAGTGGGTCAAAACCTTGCAATTGCTTCCCTACAGCAGTGAGGGTATCCCAGATCACACTCACTGCTGCAGTTCAAGGTGGCAGCTCACTACCAATCCTTTCTTAAAAAGGAACTGCTGGAGAAACATAGCATGTCTGGCAGAATTAATGGAGAGAGAACCAAAGTTTTGTTGCAAGCCAAGTTGGACTCTTCTTCAGAACAATACGTTTCTCCAACATTGCGTTTTGTTTCAGATTTCCAGCTTTTTTTTGTGTCATCGAAGGATGGATGTGCTGGTATTGGAGGGGGTCCAGTGGAGGTTTAGATGATCCCGGGAATGAAGGGCTTGTCATATGAGGAGCAGTTGAGGACTCTGGGTCTGTACTCATTGGGGTTTAGAAGGATTTGGAGGGGGACGCATTGAAACTACCAGAATACCGAGGCACCTGGATAAAGTGGACATGAAGAAAATGGTTTCATTAGTAGGAGAGACTAGGACCCAAGGGCCCAGCCTCAGTGAAAGGATGACGAGAATTTCTTCAGTCAGAGGGAGGGGAGTCTGTGTAACTCATTGCTGCAGAGGGCTGTGGAAGCCAAGTCATTGAGAGATAAGTTCTTGACTGATAAAGGGATCAAGGGTTATGGGGAGAAGGCACGAGAAAGGTTGAGAAACATATCAACCATGATCGAATGGCAGAGCAGATGCAATGGGCTGAAAAGGACTAATTCTGCTTCTATATCTTATGGTCTTAATACACTGGTAGAGTTCCCTTTCTCAGCCCACCTGTTTCTGAAACCTATATTCATGTCTTCATTACTCCAAACTTGAGAAGTCCAATTCACTCTTCGCTATTCTCCCATGTTTCACCTTCTATAAAATGGAGGTCATCAGAAAATGCTGTGATCTGTGCAATACTTTGCACCACGTCCCATTCTTGACTGCTCAGACTCTCTGATCTGCTCAAGCAGTGCTTCATTTTAATACCCCAGCTTTCAAATCTCACCATAGCCTCACCTTGCCCTATCACAGTAAACTTCTCAAACCCCACAACCCATCAAGGTATCCTTTTGCTTTGGCCCCTTGAACACTCCTGTTTTTCATTACACTCTCATTTGGTGGCCATGCCTTCATATGGAATAGCCTCTCTATCCGACTCACTACAGTGAAGACACTTAAAAATAACGGACAGGTCATTTGATCCAAAAGTGTCCTTATTTAGCTTGTTGTTTTATTTTATAATGTTCTGAGAATGGCTGGGAATGACTTATTAAAAAGGATCATTATTATTAATTATTAAGCAGCCATATATTTTTATGTAACTGAGTAATGTGTATCAAACTAATAAAATTGTTCACAAAACAAAAATGGTAGCATCTGTGGGGAAAGAAACAGTTAATGTTTTTGAATCCTGCATGAAGCTGAACAGAAGGCTAGAAAAGGGATAGATTTTACATTACTGATAAAAGGTGGGAGGAGCAGGAAGCAGATTGGAAGGGTAGAGGGCAAAGTGAGCTTCATGATCAAGGATGTCGCAGAACAAAAGCAGGAATGGTAATGGGATTTTTATTTCTTTCTTTTTGCAGCCTACAAAGTGGAAACAGGCCCTTCAGCCCAACCTGTCCATACCACCCAGTTTTCACAATTAATCAAGTCCCATTTGTCTGTGTTTCGTCTATATCCCTCCATACCTATCCCATCCATGTGCCCATCTAAATGTTTCTTAAAATGATAAAATTGTACTCATCTTCACCACTACCTCTGGCAGCTCGTTCCACCCTGTGTGAAATAATTGCCCCTCTGGACATTTTCATATCTCTCCCCTCAAACCTATGTCCTCTAGTTTTAGACTCCCCCACTAGGGGGAAAGCTGTCTGCTTTCCTTATCTATGCCTCTCATTTTATATACTTCTGAGGTCACCACTCCATTGCCCACACTCCAGGGAAAACAAGTCCCAGCCCATCCAACCTCTCCTCATAAGACAAACCATCCAGTTCAGGTAGAATCCTAATAAATCTTTTCTCCACTCCTTCTAGTTTAATAATATCTTCTCTATAGCAGGGTGACCAGAACTGCACATAGTACAGTGTGGCCTCATCAACGTCTTGGACAGCTGCAATAAGACACCCCAGCTCATAGATGCTCTGACCAATGAAAGCTAACATGCCGAAAGCCGCCTTCACCACCCTGTCTACCTGTGACTATTTAAGGAGCTTATGAACCTGTACCCCTAGACCTCTGTTCCGTAACACTCTCCCCGGGCCCTGTCATTGACTGTGCAAGTTCTAGGCAAAGGTGAGGACTGCAGATGCTGGAAACCAGAGTTTAGATCAGAGTGGTACTGGAAAAGCACAGCAGGTCAGGCAGCATCCGAGGAGTAGGAAAATGGATGTTTCGGGCAAAAGAATGCTATTCCTGGTGAAGGGCTTTTGCTCGAAACGTCAATTTTCCTGCTCCTCGGATGCTGCCTGACCTGCTGTGCTTTTCCAGCACCACTCTGATCTAAACTGTGCAAGTCCTGCCCAGGTTTGCTTCACCAAAATGCAACACCGCATATTTATCAAAATTAAACTCCATCTGCCATTCCTTAATCTACTGGCACAGTTGATCAAGGTCTCGCCGTATTCCCAGATAACCTGCTTCACTGTCCACTATACCAGCAATGTAGGGGTCATCCTCAAAACCACGAACCACACCTCCTAAATTGTCATCCAAAAATATGATGAGGAAAGACACACATCCAAAATCATTAATATAAGTGACCATAAGACTGAACACTGCACGTTTCCTGTGGCACATTGCAGGTCACAGGCCTCCAGTCTGAAAAACAACCATCTACCACAACCTTCTACCATCAAGCCAATTTTGTGCCCAATTGGTTAGCTCTACCTGGATCCGGAGAGATTTAACCTTACTCAACAACCAATCAAGTGATACTTTGTCAAAGGCCTTGCTAAAGTCCACATGGACAACATCTACCAGACTGTGCTCATCTACTTTCTTGATCACTCCTTCAAAAGAAAACTCAAATCAAATTCATGAGACACGATTTCCCACATTGAGTCCTTGCCTCTCCAAATGCCTGTAGCTCTTGGTTCTCAGAATCTCCTCTAACAATCTATCCACCATGGAGGTTAGGCTCACTGGTCTGTAGTTCCCAGGCATTTCCCTGCAGCCTCTCAAATAATGGCACATTAGCCGTCCTTCAATCTTTGGGCACTTCACCAGTGGCTGATGGTGATACAAATACCTCTGCTAGGGGCCCTGCAATTCCCTCCCTAGCCTCCCACACAGTCACGTTTGTTATTAAAATCCACATCTGCAGATAAAATTGAGGTGATAGAAGAGGAAAATCTATCTTTACAACACTGGCCATGAGTTTTAGCAACAGGTGAGAGTCCCCCAAATATAAACATGCTAATCTGTAAACAAACACTTCCCACTTGCCTCTGTACGCCCCCACAATCTCCCAGTAATCCCCCAACATTGTCTTTCCACAAACTCCAGCTATCTTCTGGCATTTCTTAATCACTTCTCTGATCTCATCGATCAGCAGAGCAGTCAGGAACATTGTATGTCCAACAGTCAGCTTATACCAGTCACTGAACACGTTAAAAAAAACACACACACATACCCAGGGCATAAACCATCAACCTGCAGCAAAATCCCACACAGTTCAAACTATGAAACAAAAGTGGCATCTGTGCATTAGTTACGCTATCAAGTTATACCAAATGGATATAGATTCAGAGTCAGAGTCATACAGCATTGAAACAAACCCTTCAGTCCAACTTGTCCACGCCATCCAGATATCCTAAATTAATATAGTCTCATTTGCCAGCACGCGGCCCACATTCCTCATAACTCTTCCTATTCATATACCCACCCAGATGCCTTTTAAATGCTGTAATTGCCCCCTGGGTCCCTCTCTCCCCGCTCACCTTAAACATAAGCTCTCCAGGTTTGGACTCCCCTAACCTTGACTATTCGCCCTATCCATGCCTCTCATGATTTTATAAACCTCACCCCTCAGCCTTCGACACTCCAGAGAAAACAGCCCCAGCCCATTCCTTAATCCATACTATGAACAGCTTGTTTTACAGATCAAAATGGATAAACTCTGCCACAATACATTCAGGAGACTTGGACAATTGTTCATTTTAAACACCGGATACAAGAGCTGGGGGTGCATCATTGCACAAGCTCATGGTTTGTTTTGCTTTGCCCATCAGTTAATGGGCTAGAAGTTCTGAGTAACTTTTGCCCAAATGTTTGAAAAGCACTTTTGCCAATCCGAGGCTCTTATGGGTAGATGTTACTGGTTTGTTTTTTGAAAAAGAGTAAATTACAACAAAAACTCTAATTCCCATATAGACGATTTCCACAAAAGCAAATTTCTGTGGATGTTGGAAATTTGCAATAACAGAAAATGCTGGCATCAACCTGAAACATGACCTCTGCTTTTCTCTCTCAACAGTTGCTGCGTTAGCTTGCTGAGGTCCAGCATTTGCTGTTTTTCATAATTATTCAATCTTGTAACTCATGTTAAAGAGAATGGTTGAGTTTATTTTGAAACGCTCTCTTTTCTTTTACATAATTGAGCACAGAGTTATTAACACTGCTAAATCAAAGTAATAGAGCTCATGATGGTCAGTGACGCCAGTTTAAATATTTTTGACGTACTGAACTTGATCACAGTATCAGTTGGCAGTGACATTTCAGTGTGATCTGGACCCAGTCTGATCAGTCTGTGTTAGCGACTATGACTCTATGCAAATGCACAGGATACATTGGGTGGGAAATCAAAACCTGTTTCAGTAGGGATTTTTTTTTAAAAAAAGGATTTTTTCTAAAAGCAAGGTTGATAAAGGGGGTGTTTCTGGTATCAGATCTCCAGTCACTTTGGAGTCAAACATCCCCAATCCTGCAAATTTAGTATCCTACAATTTTACAGCATGCGTTCATTTGTTAGCCAATATTATTTTACAAGTTACATTTTTTGTAAAGTTACTTACATGACAATGAGGTTAGCAGTGCTCGAGTTCTCCCTTAGCAATTCATTCAATCTGATCTGTCGATACGTCTAAAATGGAAATAATAATTTGTTTAAAATGTGTGCGATTTTAAAACAAAGTAAACTATTTGAGTGGATATCTTTTCTACTGAGCTTGGATCGCTGGATGCATTCATTCATCCATCCAACATAATTCAGAAAGTAAGCCTCAGTCAGAACTCTAAGGAAATATGCCAAATCTGGAGCAATGTGACGACAGTGAGAAATTCAGGAAGCCCATGCCATGATGTTGCATATTAGGATGGCATGGTGGTTCAATGGTTAGGACTGCTGCCTCACAGCGACAGGGACCCGGGTTCGATTCCAGCTTCTGGCAGGACTGTGTGTGGAATTTGCCCCACATTCTCCTCGTGGCGAAAGTGAGGACTGCAGATGCTGGAGATTAGAGTAGAGTGTGGAGCCAGAAAAAGGACAGCAGGTCAGGCAGCATCCAAGGAGCAGCAGAATCGATGTTTTGAGCAAAACATCATTCCTGCAAGTACTCCGGTTTCCTTCCACAGTCCAAAGATGAATAGTTTGGGTGGGTTAGCCATGCTAAATTGCCCATTGTGTCCCAGGATGTGCAGGCTGGGTAGATTAGCCAATGGGAAATGAAGAGTTACAGAGATGGGGTGGGTCTGGGTAGGATGCTTTTCAGAGGATTAGTGAAACCTCGAAGGGCCAAATGGCCTGCTCCCACACTGCAGGGATTTTATGATCTCGCCTTTTACCATCAGTCTGATCCTCCTGTGAATGGCACAAGAAGAACCAGCTGCAGATTTTCTCCAAATCCTGCTCTAATTATTTGAAACACCTCCAATACTTTCCTGTGATTGCCCTTGCATGACCTGATTCAAATGTGCTTCAAGCTCACAAAAACACTAGGACAAATAGAGAACTTTGAAAGTGTCCTCGGCCAAAATAATTTGTTTAAACAAACGTACAAATGCTGGGATAGTTCGACTAGCATTTTCAACATTAGTCAAAAATCTTTGCAAGAATTGCACATCAGCCAACAGCTACTCAATACACAGACAGGTAATCATTGGATACCTAACTTTTATCAGTTTACACATTTTTGTACAATACTTAGATTCATTACTCAAGTAAGATTTTCATGCTTTTTACAATGAAATAGTTAATGATTTGACATGAATTGGTTTGCCAGATCTTAGTTTAAATTAAAAAATAAATGACCAATATTGCAAGATACTGCGTAGGTTAAAATGGTAGAAGGGAAACAAATTTGCAATAGAGAAGTGATTAGGAGATACAGTCTGGAAGAAATCAAAAAAGAGAGTTGTTCCAAGATGCTGTGATCCTCACTAAGGAGTAGGAAAACAAGGTCTAAGAGATGAGTTAGTAGAACAGTGGCTTGTTTCAGTTTTTACCGACTGTGAATTGGCTAATAGCACAGTCATTACAAAAACAAAGATAGCCACAGACATCAGCCTCTTCTCCAAAATGAGCACACACTATATTACGCAAACAAAGGCAAAAGTAGGAACAAATCAGGAAATGATATATTCCAAGGGTTGAGTAAAAACACAGCCCTGTAAGTTTTAGCTCCTCAAAATGAAACGGTTGGGTAGGAACTCAAACTCTTACTAACTTGAGGGATGATTTTTCTTTTATTTCCAGAATGCAGTAAGCTATGAAGATCTACAATTTACTGATCAATAGGTGGCAGAAATAGATTCACTGGTAACTTTCAATAAGAAATTGAATAATTTGCAAGGCTATAGGAAAAGGGCAGTAGACTGACACTAACTGGATAGCTCTTTCAAAAGGATGTACTGGAATGATAGGCTAGGTAAGCTCTTTCTGTGCAGAGTGACTGTTATGACTGTCCTATTTTGTGCGAGGGATATATGGGTAGGTACAGAGGCTAGAAGATTGAAAGAAATTCCTCAAAATCTTTCACTGAACAAAATGCTAACTTTGGGCATATAGTTGACACAAATGACTAATCTTCAATAATTTGGGCAATGTAGCATTGATCAAAACACTAGATTTGATTAAATTTAAACCTCAGTTAAGACAGGCATCATATGGTGTGCAACATCCAGTTCTAAATTGCTAATCTTTTGGGAAATCCAACTGTGTTTATTGGGGAAAGAGGGGTGCTTGGGGCTCCAATCAGCATGAACTTTGTTGTTGTTAGGAGCAGATCCATCCTCTAGGGGTTTGCTGATTGGGAGCATAACTGGTTGGTGCAGCATTCCTCTGTGTCTGAGCAAACTCCTTCACAACAACAGAATTTAACTGCAGCAATCATTCAGCTGTCAAACAACCAACACAGACCGGGAGAAACTTTGACTGATGACAGTGAAAGACAACGCTACAGAGAAAGAGAAATAAAACAGAAGATGCTGGAATTACTCCACAGGCCAGGCAGAATGTATGGTGGGGAACTGTCAACATTTCAGTCATTGAGAGTGTTACAGAGCTAGAAAAAAAAGTTAGGGATGCAACAAGTTTTAACTAAGTAAAGATACATGGAAATTGTGGGATAAGGTGGAAGGCAAGAGATTACAAGACCAAACTGAAAAATGCAAAACAAAAAAGAGTGTGTCATGGAAAAGTGAAGAAAGAATTAAAGTATCCTTCAAAATGGTCATCCAAACTGTATTTGGTGTCTACACTATTGGAGAGTGCAGCCTAAGCTCAGAGTTCTATATTCAGATTGCAAAGAAATGAATGTAATTTGCTGTTTCACTTGGACAACGCATTTGGGACCCGATCTGGTGGGAGGGAGGACATAAAGGGCATAAGTTGCATCCTCTGAGGTTACACATGGAACTTGGGGAAAAAAAAAAGATAAAAAACAAAAACAAAAACAAAAAAACAGTCTCAGAGAAACTCAACAGGTCGAGCAGCATCTGAGGAGAGACAGAGTTAACGTTTCGGATCCAAAGATTCTTCTCTGGAACTGTTCCAAAAAATCATCATTGGACTCGAAATATTAACTGTTTTTCTCTCCATAGGTGCTGCCACACCAGCTGAGTTTCTCCAATACTTTTTATTTCAAAAGGACTTAGACAATTTGGCAGAATGGGTGGATTGGTGGCAGATAACATTCAATGTGAAGGAGTGTGAGGTGATGCATTTTGCTACCCAGAATAAGGAGAGACAATATAACATAAGGGGTACAATTCTAAAAGACTTACAGGAGCAGAGCGACCTGGATGTATATGTACACATATCGCTGAAGGGGACGGAACAGGGGAAGACACCTTAATGAAGCATACAGTAACCTTAGCATAGAATACAAGACCAAGTGGGTGATGCTAAACTTGTGTAAGACACTTGTTAGACCTCAGGGGTATACAGTTCTAGGCACCACATTTAGGAAGGATGTGAATGCATTGGAGAGAGTGCATAAGAGATTTACTAGGATGGCTATCGGCCTGAGAAATTTCAGTTAGGAGGACCAGTTACAGGGGCCAGTACAGAGCAGAAGGCAGCTAAGAGGAGTTCTGTTGGGAGTTTAGACAGAGAAAAATTAATCTTGTTCATAAAAGGATCAAGAATGAGAGCACACAGATTTGAAGTTCTTTACAGAAAAAAAAACAACAACTTTCGCACAAGGGTATAGAACACACTGTCTGGAAGCATGGTAGGGCAGGTTCTATTCAGGCTTTCAAGAGGGGATTGGAGGATTATTCAAATTGAAACAATTTTCATTGTGCAAAGGGATGGTGGAAAAGACTGAATTAATATGCTGATTTGGAGAGCTAGTGCAGACACAATGGGCTGAATAGCCAGCTTCTATGCCGTAACAGTTGAGATTCTGATTTGGGGTCAGCACCATGGGAAAAAGGAGGGGAGATTGAGGACTGAACACAATGTGGAGGACAGAACAATCCCTTTGGAATGTTGAACAGGAAATGGAGTGTGTGTTTACTTGTCACATGCTCAAGTAGGAGGCAGGATGATCTGTTAAATACAAAAGGCTTGTATTCATGAAAAAAGGAGCACATTATCATGATTCAGTTGTGCTGTGGAGAGATGCACAGGAAATGGAACAATCATTGTTGAGAGATCAGTTAAACGTAGTTGTAGAGGGTCCCAGCAGTTGAAAAAGGAAGGCATCCTCTCCACCCTGCTACTCCTCTTTCAAATCCCACCCAGTCTGATGTCCAGCCATGTTTCCATCAGTTCTCTGACCTCCCCATGCAGTGCTCAGCAAAGGCCACAGTTTCATGCTGCATCTACCACCACCTCCATGAATTGGGCTTCATGCAACAAATTCTTATGTTACCTTTTATTTTTCCTTCTGCTTGGCCAGGAGTCTCTCCCAAAGCAATTTGCTTCTCACCTTCAAAATTTTTATTCAACTGTACCCCCCCTCTGTCTGGTCACTTAGATCCACTCGAGATTTTGTTATTGAAAAATTGCCAGAAAGACAAGCCTCTCACCCACTCTAAACAATCTTTCATAATGTGCAGTGCTCCAACTGACTGTCAATAAGTTCACCTCCTCTGGAGATCTTCCCACAATGGCTTCCAACATCAGATCCAAACCCTACATAAACTTCAACTTTGCTCCTAATGAGTAACAGTGTTACCCTTGAAGACTCATCACCAACTTGTTACACCCCATGATCCAACCATGACAAATTTCCTCTTACCAGCATCATCAATCTGTGACTCTTCTGATGTCCTTAGCCAATCTAGCAACTTTAAGTTTCTTGACCCTAACCTGGGCACCCTCAATCCTTCTATACCCTCTCCCCACCCGCAGCATATTCTGAAGTTAGCCCTCTTCTCCTTTGAAACCGAGCTCAGCCAAACTGCCTTTTTACCACTCCTTCTGCACATGGTTGAATCTCTCAGATTGAATAACTTTTCCTTCAACTCTAAATGTTTTCCAAATAAAGAAAAATTGTCCCACAGGGGCCCACATGGGTTCAGTTTGATGACTGTCTTTTGACAGAATACATTGAACATTCACTACTTCCTCCAGTACACTGATGGATATAATTGCTGTACTTTATCTTCAAGAAAATCAACTTTTCCCATTGGATTTCTATCCTTGTGGTTCAGACTTTTGTCTCTCAGTCAGAGACTAGGTTTTCAACCAATATCTACTGAGCCCACAGATTCTCTCGTGACTTTAACTATACCATCTCACTTCCTATAAAAGGACACCTTCATTCCCTAGATTTTTAATATCCATCACATCTCGTCTGATGCAGATGTAATTTAACCCTGAAAAGTAAGAGGTCATACACTTCCGAAGGAGGAATTTGACATGGAATTATTCAAATGAAGGACATGACACTCGGAAAGAGTTAGATGTAAAAAAGGGATGTTGTCAACTATTTTGAGGGCAGAAGGCCGTATTAGTAGGGTGGTGAGTCAGGCATATGGAACATTGCCTTTATCAATTCAGCCAGAGATTACAAAAGCAGGGGAGTCCTGATGGAATTGTATAGACCTTTCGTGAGGCCACAGCTGGAGTACGGTGCGCAGTTCTGGTCACCTCATTACAGGAAGAATGTGATTGCAATACAGGGGGTACAGAAGAGATTCACCAGGATGGCAAATGTAAGTTTGAGCAAAGGCTGGATAGGTATGGTCATTATTGTTGGGAGCAGAAAAGACTGAGGGCGCAACCAGACTGAGATGTACAAGGCTAAGATGGACAGAGAGTGGATCAGCAGCAGCTGTTCCAGTTAGTTGAAGGGACAGTCAAAGAGGCACAGGTTCAAGGTGAGGGATAGAGTGGTTTGGGGTTGGGATGGATGGCGGGGGGGGGGGGGGGGGGGAAGAGGAGGAGGTGTGTTAGAAGGAAGGACAATCTTATTTACCCAGAGGATGGTGGCAGTCTGGAATGTGCAACCTGCGAAGGTGGTAAAGGTGAATTGCCTCATCTTTTAAAAACAAGTACCTGGATGAGCTCTTGGCATGACATAACATTCAAAGCTCTGGGCCAAGTGCTGGGAAATGGGATTAGGTTGAAGGTCAGGTCTTTCATAAATGTCAGTAGAGTTCAATGGGCTGAAGGGCCTCTTCTGCACTCTATGATTTTATGATCACATCTATTCTTATGTTACCTTCCATTCCAGTGTTTCTGACAGGTCTTCCTTTCTCATCAACAAAATCTCACATTGGTTTGACAGGCTCCTCAATTATGTGTGTCATCCATTTCTTGCAATTTTGCTCTTGCCCCTTTCCTACCCAACCAGAAAAGTCATCAGATTCCCTTCCATCCTCAACCTCCACATTTGACAGATACTCTCTGCAATGCCCACACCTCTATCTTGACGCAACTCTTGCATCTTCCTCTTCCCTCTGCTTTCAGTGTTAGGATGAGACCATTCCTTTCTCACTACAATGGTCCACACCTGCAAAAACATTGCTTGCAGTTTCCAGGATAAATTTCTATTCAAGAACAAAGGCAAAACCTGCTCCTTATCCCCTTCCTTCCTGCTATTCAGCACACCAAATACTCCTTCCAGACTAAACTGCAATTTACTTGCACTTATCAAATGTTGTGGATGATATTCACTGCCCATGATGCAGTATCCTCTACACTGGAGAGACTAAGTAATGTGACTGTTGCAGGACTGCTCCATTCAGTTTGCATGAGAGATCTGGAATTTCCAATTGTCTGTCGTTTTAATGATCTGTCTCACTTACATTCTGACTGCTCTCCCAATCAAGCTCAATGGGAAAATGATTAGACACATTTCAGCTTTCTGGTCTCAAAACTAAAATTGAGCTTCCAGATCACAATCTCTGATCCCATCTTTTTGATTGGCAGCTGCCAATGATTTCAATTGTCATTTACACCTCATCCAGACCAACCCGGCTCCTTTTTGGCCTTGTGCCATCAAGTCTTTTATCATTTGATGTCTCCCACCTTCAACTTTTCACAAACTCTTGACTCTACCCTTTCACATCTATACTTGGAAACCTGACAGCATCTTTACCTTGCCACGTTATTGAATAATCAACCTGAACCTTTATCTATTTGCCTTTCTGTAAACTGTACCAGGTAAAAGGAATCACGCCAGTATTTTGCTTTTATTTTTGTAAATGTTGGTTAGGTTTCATTCTGAATTTAAGGTGTTTCCACTGTGTACATAAGGTCTGGCCGAACTGATGGTTTGACAAAGCATTGAAACAATTCCCAAAAAGGTGTAGAAACCTTCATTCTGTAGATCTCCAGCTCATTGTCTGTGATCCTCCATGGTTCCTCTGCCTTCATTTTCTCAGATGCTTCTTGTTCTCCATCATCCTCATGAAGTCTGAATGGCTCAATCATCTCTTCAAAAGCTGCAATACTGTTTAATACAAAATCAAGATGGTAAAAAGCTTGTGTTTTGGTTTTAGACCAAATTTGTGCCAATAGCAATGGTCAGAAATTTTCACAGGTAAAATATTCAGTAATAATAAATACAAATCCATTAGTGTATATAACCAGAAAGGAACAGGAGTTAGCAACTTCAATGATTATTTTCCAAAGCTGTATCACAAAATTCACCTCTCATCAAGATCACTTACTTGTCTTTGCTTGGCTTTGTATTCATATCCCCGAGAACAGTGATGTCTGAAAAATCTATCCTGAATTTGCTGAGTAAAGTGGCCATTCTGAAAGTCAATAATAAACTTACTTAATTATTGATAACATTTTCCATATTCAGAATTACAAAGCAAATGCTAGCGGAGCTTCGCATTACCACTGCTAGAGAAACTTCGACAGGCAATGCTGTTATCTCAAAGTTCCAGCAAGTGCCCCTTAGTCGTTTTGGGATTGTGATGGAGTTGCTGGTGTTGAACTGGGTTGGACAAAGTCAGAAGTCACACAACACCAGGTTATAGTACAACAGTTTTTTTTTAAATCACAGGCTTTTGGAGGACTGTCCCTTTTTCAGGTGAAGTAGGCTTCATGTGATAGAAGGACAGCGCTCTGAAAGCTTGAGGTTTCAAATAAACCTGTTTGACTATAACCTGGTGTCATGTGACATCTGACCTTTTTGGGGCTGCAGCAACAATTAGAATCAAAGTTAAAGACAAAATTTGTGCTGGTTACTAATGTTTCCAAATAGTCTCCATGCAGTACACAAATTGCAATCCCCACTCATTTATCTACATGCTGTACAAGATCTCAAAATCTACTTTGATGCTTAGCCACACTATTTAACAAACACAATTTTACGAAAATAGAACCAGATGTTTATTATTAACACATCTGCAAACACATATGTATATCATTTTCAGGTTGGCTAAAATTAATTACTCACGTCCTCCTATCGTGGTCTATCCTGTTTATTTTTCCACCAATGAACACTCTGATCTTGCAATTTTTCCACTTTTTCTTCGTAGTGAGAAGATATGGGATAAGTAGCGTCAAGCCTATCAAAGCAGAAAAAGCGAAGAGACATTTAATCATCCCAAATAACTCATCGTTCCAGCTCATTAAGAACTTAGCAAACAAAAGGAGCTGGCAGTTATTATCCTGCTGTGACTGGTTTATTTGTACAAAGAAAATGGAATTGCAGAGTGAAAAGCTATACCTCCATCATCGAAAAGCCACCAGACGTCAATCGTCCCTTTACCCTGCTGCTTTTGGAATCGAGAGCTTGCCTGAAGCAGCTTCTGATCATTCATGTTCAAAGGCACAGATGAACCCTTAACCTCTGAAAAGTTTCATGGAAAATTAGGCACTTTTCAAAAAGAAGGGAAAGTCATTGTAATCAGTAAGAGATCAACTTCGTAGGACATTTGAAAGAGAACACAGTTGACAGTGAGTAGTCTTCCAGAGAGGCAGAAAAAGACCAACTTTCATATTTTCTAATATTTGTTTTGGTGGCTTTTTAAAAATCAGGAAAAATGAAGTAATCCAGTGAATTTCTTCATGTGGCAAGTGATCTATTTTACTTTACAAGATCAAGCAAATTTTCCCTTTAGCAAATCTTTCCTAATATCAGCCCAATCTCTAATTTGCTCCAGAGCAAATGATTGCCTCCCCCAACTCAATCATAAGAAATTAGCAAATTACTCAAATATTAAAGCATGCGGTAACTGTTTCGATTTCTAAAATGGATTGAATATATAAAAAGGCACCTAGTGACGCTGATTAAGTCTTACAAGTGCCAGACAATTCCATTCCTGCAAGGTCAGAGCATGCATTGATCTGTACAACTTACTTCCATTCAGCATAAAAGTCATTTAATTTTCTGGAGGGAGATTGTTTATTAGAGAATTTTCATTTGTTTGTATGCCTTTTTAATGGCACTGTTTAAAAAGAACAAAACATTGCTACATGGCAGACTTTCATTTATTGAATAGGAGTTTATTTTCTGATAGTCAATTACCTAGCACTGATTTACAACACTGGAGCCACAATTCATTTTTCTGCACTCTGGTATAGAATACACAAACTTTATCTAAAGAAGGAAACCACAATAAAACCAAATTTGACTGATTCTAAGAAAAGGAGGATGAACATTGTTTTGGATTTTGGGGAGGATTGTGTATGTGGTTGTGGGTTTTGGTAGACAAACAGTAAACTCTCCCACCACCTCTAGAAGGACGAGGAAGAATGAGGAAGAAGCATTTTGCTATATAGCCTGGAATAATTTCCAGTGTTATATGGCAAATTACAACAGTGAACAAAACTGATTGAGAAACACACAAGGCATCTTTAGATTCTTGTTCAATTTAAAGTTATTGTAAGCAAAGCCAAAAGGTAGCAACAAATGCAAGTGTACATTAACGTTTGCCTGCCTTTGAGGAAAATAGGTTTCCATTAGAGTACAGTCCTTTGTCATTTCAGATAAAAGGACTGCATCTGAAAACAATATGCTTATGTTTTAGGTAGCTGAGCTGCTTTATAGTTGTAATAATTTCTGTTTTTATTTCCAGTACTCAAATCTTCCTTTTTGACTTTTTGTTTTAAAACTTTAGTCAGCTATCATAGAACTTGTATTGAGCTTTTGGATTGTTGTGAGCTGGCAGTCATTGGAGCCATTTAGAAATATGCAACTAAAGAATTGGGAACTGCACAAATGTTAAAAAGAATCAGCACAGGAGGGGAATGGACAAGCAGGGATTAGTCCAAACAAAAAAAAAAAGGTACAACAAAAGGTATTCATAACAAAAGAAAACTCAAATTATACAGTGGAACAAAGGAAAGACAAAAGTGAAAGATCTGATTACTAGAGCAACTAGTAATAATTACAAAGAAAAAAAAATGAAAACAAAAGAATGGAATGCCTGCCTTTTTTCAAGAGGGGCTGTGTGGACGCCTTGCCATCATCTTCTTCATCTGCATTATGTTCAAAACAACCAATACAGTAAGTTAACTTCATATGCATCACTAGATGTAAACAAAAATGTAAACATTAACTGGTTACTTTAGAATTAGTTAATGGTGAATTACATTGTGAACATTAATTTAGTACTTAAAAAGGATGAAGGGGAAAAAAGCGAGTCCAAGGTAACGGATTTAAAACTGAATTGTGCCGAATTACTTCGTTATCTCAGTCCAAACACCAATCCACATCTCCTGAAAGTGTATTTTATTCGAAAAGTTCTAATTAGTTTATGTGGCAGTTTAAATCTTTCTTTGTTAGGAAAAGTTATTGAAGTACAAGCCATTTAGTGATAGCAATCCTTTAGTAGCTTTTTAATTAAAAAGGTTTCCTCACCACCTCCAAATTTGTGTTTATTATAGCCAGTAATCAGGTTACGCACCCACATTGGTATTAATTTGCAAAAACAAAACAAAAAAAAAGGGATTGTAGGAGAGAGGGAGGAGGGAGACTATGACAGGTGTTGGGGCAATTGAGGGAAATGAAAGCTGGTGTGCAGGCAAAAAAAAAATGCCAAAAAACTCGGACATGCTATATATGCAAAGCCAAACAAAAAAAAGCTTTTATCCACACTCTTAATCTATTCTTTCCATTTCTCTTTCGTCTCTTCACTCATGTGCGTGTGTTCAGGTGACCTGAAAACATGTATACCAGAACAAGGCAAAAAAAAAAAAACAGTATTTGCTTCAGTTTCTACTCTGCATTTCAACACTAGCAGATTAGTTTCTCCTCCTGCTTCATTCAAGTCAGTACAAACAGGGACCAACACTCTGGTAAAGCAGCCACTTTACTCTTAATGCACATGGAGTCATTGCGCTTAGAGGAAATGTCCCAGAGCCTTGAACACAAATTTAACATAAATTTTATAAAAATTAATTTTAAACTAACTTATGTTCAGATGGAAACATTAGATTTCTATAAAGGTGTAATTTGTGTCAATCTTGGTAATTATAGTGTCTGACAGAATGCAAAAAAAAACTCCTCAGTTTGAGAACTACTCTGGAAAAATGGGGAGCCTGTTGCCATCGATAAGGGTAGGTTTTGGAAGTTTGCAACGCCAGTCTAATTGCAGCTAACACATTGTAAAAAGCTGCAAATAACCTAGTGTTATGAGCAAAATTCCTGCAATAATCGGGTAGTACAGATAGTCACATTTACAAGACTTTTGGAGAGCTGACAGTTTTCTAAGTAACCACCAGCTTTAAGATCCTCAGGTTAGATGGTGTTAAACTACTCATGTCACTAGTAGACCTTAAAAAGTTGGGCCTTGGAACAGCACCCAGGTGATTTCCTGATGTATCCTTAGCCTGAGGAACCACCATTCACGCGAGGGGTTGGAAGCTTTACCCTCTTGCTTCATCATAAAATAAATCCCAATTATTTTCTGAAAAAGTAATTTACGGCTTCTCGTCATTAACATTTAATATGATTATCAAGCATTTAAAAACCCATTTTAGCACCATGCTATTCATGCTATTCATTAAATGCAAATATCACAGGCCTATTGTATCTACTAAAAGTAAGTTTCCAAACTCCAGTGAATACAATCCTAACTGATTGAGGCTCTTGTTATTAGTCAGTCCTGCCATTCATAGCTAACAGTAATCAATAAGAAACAAGCATTATGGATTGGAGCTTCAGCTGAGGAAAATGCTGTTCAAGAAACTGTGGCATTTCTATAAATGTATTAAGTTTTCAGGTGATGCATTCACATTATAACGTCTAATAATGACAAGAACGCAAAGTAAATGTTATTACAAACAAACTTCAGGGAAGCTGAATAGGAGGGAGTACGAATAACCAGCTCCCCCACACCTGGAATAGAATTCAGTTTGATGGATGCAAATATAAAGTTTCAGTTCAGTATTTCACAGTAAATATTAACATTGCGCCTGTAATGATCGGTTTGTTTCTGTACAAGGTTCCAGTGGGCAAAATAACAAATGTTCAGCAACAGAATATTCACTTCCCAGTTTCACAATGAAAATTTTCATCAATCCAACTTCCAAATTGTCCAAGTTCTGCAAGTAATTTATTCTTCAGGAATATAGGTGGTTTGTTCCATGCACGGTTAAATCATTTGGTCAGTATTAGAGTGACCAAAGGTGTCAAAGATATGAAACACCAACCAGATGCAATTTAATGTTAAACTGAACCCTAACTGGTGATAGCTGAGCCTCGCAAATCACATCATTGAGCAAACCAGTACTCAAAAAAAGTAAAAAATTAAATTCTGTCGGTCATGTTCCCAAAACACATTGCAATGACAATTTATATACAACAACTTATTGTTTGAACTGGTGCATGTGTTTCATGCTTCAATAAACATCAACAAAAAGCCTCGAGACAAAATACCTCTATATCTTATCCATCGTACCTGTGACTTCAACCAGGCAAACGCGAGTATGGTCTGCCACCAATAGGTTTCCTGTCCCCCCAGAGGACCAACGCCCTGGACTACTGCTCCACACCCAAAGATATCTACCGCTCCATTCCCCACCTGCATTTTAGAAAAATCAAACCACAAAGCTGTGTTCCTTCTCTCAAATTACAGCAGAAACTGAAGCATGAGGATCTGGGACAGAGAGTCAGAGTGTTGGTCAGACAGATTAGCTCCGATGGGGACTGCTTGCAGTCAGCGGATTGGTCCATTTTCAAGAACTCAGCTGCAGTCTTGATGCCACTACCGTCACAGACTTCATCAGTAAGTCTGGAAAGGACTGGGAGCCAAAGAAATCAATCTTGGGTGGGCTTGGAAAGAGGTAGCTGGCAATAATGACTCCCAGGCTAACCACACAAATACAGCTCGACTCTGGCAAGGCCTACATAATATAATTGGCCACAAAGTGAAGTTGAGTAGAAATCACTGACAACAATGCATCCCCCCCCAATGAGCTCAATCCATTCTGTGTTTGTATGGAACAGGAGGTCAGTGAAATGATGTCACCTACCCCAACAGCCTCGCTTGCCCCTGTACCTGCAGTCACTGCCGCAGGGGGCAGATCAGCCTTCTCGAGTGTGAACCCACTGAAAGGGACTGGTCCTGAATGGAGTCCCTGACCAAACACTCAGATCCTGCACGCACCAGCTAGTGGGAGCATTCTCAGACATCTTTAACCTCTCCTTACTCCCATGGGAGGTCTCCACTTGCTATACGACCACCATCATCCTGGTGTAAAATGGTGTCAGACTAACAGGCTCTTTCCTGCTCTCTCTCTCTTCCCCACCCCCGCTCCCCCGGCCAATACACATCACCTTTCTGTCTTTGTTTCACTTTTGCTTCTGCTCTTTTCTTTCACTTTATTTCCTTTTGACCTTTTCTGTTCTTTTCTGTGTTGAATTAGTTGACATCAGCGGGTGTGGCAGTGAGACTGGGCCGCATGCAGAGTGAAGGATGTAGCTTCACCCGGCGATCAGAGGCCGGTGACAGAGAGACCATTCTCCCGGCGATCAGGGACCGGTGACAGAGAGGCCATTCTCCCGGCGATCAGAGGCCGGTGACAGAGAGGCCATTCTCCCGGCGATCAGGGACCGGTGACAGAGAGACCATTCTCCCGGCGATCAGGGACCGGTGACAGAGAGGCCATTCACCCGGCGATCAGGGACCGGTGACAGAGAGACCATTCACCCGGCGATCAGAGGCCGGTGACAGAGAGACCATTCTCCCGGCGATCAGGGGCCGGTGACAGAGAGGCCATTCTCCCGGCGATCAGAGGCCGGTGACAGAGAGACCATTCTCCCGGCGATCAGGAGCCGGTGACAGAGAGGCCATTCTCCCGACGATCAGAGGCCGGTGACAGAGAGACCATTCACCCGGCGATCAGAGGCCGGTGACAGAGAGACCATTCTCCCGGCGATCAGGGGCCGGTGACAGAGAGGCCATTCTCCCGGCGATCAGGGACCGGTGACAGAGAGACCATTCTCCCGACGATCAGAGGCCGGTGACAGAGAGACCATTCTCCCGGCGATCAGAGGCCGGTGACAGAGAGACCATTCTCCCGGCGATCAGAGGCCGGTGACAGAGAGGCCATTCTCCCGGCGATCAGAGGCCGGTGACAGAGAGGCCATTCTCCCGGCGATCAGAGGCCGGTGACAGAGAGACCATTCTCCCGGCGATCAGGGACCGGTGACAGAGAGACCATTCTCCCGGCGATCAGGGACCGGTGACAGAGAGACCATTCTCCCAGCAATCAGAGGCCGGTGACAGAGAGACCATTCACCCGGCGATCAGGGACCGGTGACAGAGAGACCATTCACCCGGCGATCAGAGGCCGGTGACAGAGAGGCCATTCTCCCGGCGATCAGAGGCCGGTGACAGAGAGGCCATTCACCCAGCGATCAGGAGCCGGTGACAGAGAGGCCATTCACCCGGCGATCAGGGACCGGTGACAGAGAGACCATTCACCCGGCGATCAGGGGCCGGTGACAGAGAGACCATTCACCCGGCGATCAGAGGCCGGTGACAGAGAGACCATTCTCCCGGCGATCAGGGACCGGTGACAGAGAGACCATTCACCCGGCGATCAGGGACCGGTGACAGAGAGGCCATTCACCCGGCGATCAGGGACCGGTGACAGAGAGGCCATTCACCCGGCGATCAGGGACCGGTGACAGAGAGGCCATTCACCCGGCGATCAGGGACCGGTGACAGAGAGGCCATTCACCCGGCGATCAGGGACCGGTGACAGAGAGACCATTCTCCCGGCGATCAGGGACCGGTGACAGAGAGGCCATTCACCTGGCGATCAGGGACCGGTGACAGAGAGGCCATTCACCCAGCGATCAGGAGCCGGTGACAGAGAGACCATTCACCCGGCGATCAGGGACCGGTGACAGAGAGACCATTCACCCGGCGATCAGGGACCGGTGACAGAGAGGCCATTCTCCCGGCGATCAGGGACCGGTGACAGAGAGACCATTCACCCGGCGATCAGGGACCGGTGACAGAGAGACCATTCACCTGGCGATCAGAGGCCGGTGACAGAGAGACCATTCACCCGGCGATCAGAGGCCGGTGACAGAGAGGCCATTCTCCCGGCGATCAGAGGCCGGTGACAGAGAGGCCATTCACCCAGCGATCAGAGGCCGGTGACAGAGAGACCATTCTCCCGGCGATCAGAGGCCGGTGACAGAGAGGCCATTAACCCGGCGCTCAGGGACCGGTGACAGAGAGGCCATTCACCCGGCGCTCAGGGACCGGTGACAGAGAGACCATTCTCCCGGCGATTAGGGACCGGTGACAGAGAGGCCATTCTCCCAGCGATCAGAGGCCGGTGACAGAGAGGCCATTCTCCCGGTGATCAGAGGCCGGTTGGAGAGAGACCATTCACCCGGCGATCAGAGGCCAGTGACAGAGAGGCCATTCTCCCGGTGATCAGAGGCCAGTGGCAGAGAGACCATTCACCCGGCGATCAGAGGCCAGTGACAGAGAGACCATTCACCCGGCGATCAGAGGCCAGTGACAGAGAGGCCATTCTCCCGGTGATCAGAGGCCAGTGGCAGAGAGACCATTCACCCGGCGATCAGAGGCCAGTGACAGAGAGGCCATTCTCCCAGCGATCAGAGGCCGGTGACAGAGAGGCCATTCTCCCAGCGATCAGAGGCCGGTGACAGAGAGGCCATTCTCCCAGCGATCAGAGGCCAGTGACAGAGAGGCCATTCTCCCGGCGATCAGAGGCCAGTGACAGAGAGGCCATTCTCCCGGTGATCAGAGGCCAGTGACAGAGAGGCCATTCTCCCGGCGATCAGAGGCCAGTGGCAGAGAGGCCATTCACCCGGCGATCAGGGACCGGTGACAGAGAGACCATTCACCCGGCGATCAGAGGCCAGTGGCAGAGAGACCATTCACCAGGCGATCAGAGGCCGGTGACAGCGAGACCATTCTCCCGGCGATCAGGGACCGGTGACAGCGAGACCATTCTCCCGGTGATCAGAGGCCGGTGACAGAGAGACCATTCACCAGGCGATCAGAGGCAGGTGACAGAGAGACCATTCTCCCGGTGATCAGAGGCCAGTGGCAGAGAGGCCATTCTCCTGGCGATCAGAGGCCGGTGACAGCAGCAGCAAAGGTCCTCCAGCGATCGGGGGCGAGGGGTGGAGGAGTTGGCAGCGGACTCTTCAAAATGGCGGCTGACACCTGCAAGGCGATATCTGCAGCTAAAGCAGGCCTCGTGGCCCAGCGGTGGTCTGGCCTGGCCTGGCCGAGGAGACAGGACTCCTGGAATGGGGTGAGTGTGGGTTCAGCAGCGCCAGCAAAGTGGGCCCAGCGGTGAAGGGAAGGTGCCGAGAGTGGGGAAGCTCCTACACTTGGGGGGGGGGGGGGGTGGGGCGCGGTCTGACACAGGCAGCAGCAAGGGGATGGAGGTCTTCCTTGATCCTAGGTATTGGCATGGACTGGGTCAGAAAGACTCAGTTTGAGCTTTTTAGCTTCACTAGTTTTCTAATACATTCCTGTAACCTATAATGCTGGACTATTCATTTTAGCTTTATAATTTTTTTTTGTTTCCTAAGAATTTGATCTTTAGTATCTGTATCAAGGTATTTTTGCACTAAAGATGGTGCAGTTATGCAGCAACTGTAAACTTCTCACTGTGGCTATGAAGCTAATTCTATTGAACGATAACATCAGACATGTGTTAGTGACCACCACCTTGTGGCTGTGACATGCACCATTGGAAGACAAATCAGGACAGGCCTTACACAGTTAAAAGGTAGGACCATGGGGAGTGTTGCCAAATAGAGGGATCTAGCGGTACAGCTGTATAGTTCCTTGAAAGCGGAGTTGGGGTCGACAGGGTGGTGAAGGCTGCATTCAGCACACTTGCCTTCATTGGTCAGAACGCAGTTAGGAATTGGGATGTCATGTCGCGGTTATACAGGATATTGGAGAGATCATTTTTGGAATATTACATACAATTCTGGTTGCCCTTCTATAGGGAGGATGTTGTTAAACTTGAGGGGGTAGAAAAGATTTACAAGGATGTTGCCAGGACTGGAACATTTGAGCTATAAGGGGAGGCTGTATAGGTTGGGGCTTTTCTCCCCGTAGTGTCGGAGACTGAGGGGTGACCTTTTTATAAGTCATGAGGGGCATGGATAGGGGAATCCAAAACTAGAGAACATAGGTTTAAGGTGAGGGGGTAAGATTTAAAAAGGACCCGGGGGTAATTTTTAATGTAGAGGGTGAAGTGTGTATGGAACGAGGCACCAGAGGAAGTGGAGGCTGATACAATTATAACATTTTAAAAAGGCATCTGAATGGGCACATGAATAGAAAGATTTTAGAGGGATAGGGGCCAAGTGCTGGCAAATGGGACTAGGTCACATTGAGGTGCGTGGACAAGTTGGCCTGAAGGGTTAGTTTCAGCGCTGCATATCTCTCTGTTAGTACACAATACATTATTTTTTACTGTATCTTGGTACATGTGACAATAATAAATCAAATCAAACCATATAATGGGATAAAATTCATTTGTCATATTTGGGTTGAAGCTGCTTACTCCCACTTCATTTAATTCTGTGGAATTGATTATATTTCATAGCATTGTTTAATTGATTAAGTAATAAAATTATGTTCAAAACATAGAAAGAGGAGGAGTGGGCCATTTAGCCCCTCATTCCACCATTCAGTAAGATCCTGGCCGATTACCCTACTCAGTACCCTAGTCCTACTCTCCCCCCAATACTCTTTAATCCATTTAGCTCCAAGAACTGTGAATGAAGATTATTGGTAAAATATCAGGTTATGGGTGAAGAGATCACAAACCTTTTTACTCCAATGATATCACTCACAGCATAGGACTTCAGACCTTCTCCCTCTTCCCATGGAGTCACTGTTCACTTATCATGAAATTTGTTAATGTCTCTCTAATTAGCTAGGTTTTGTGGAATCTAACAACTCTGGTAGCGATTTTAATTTCTATTACAGGTAGAAAATGGGTAACAATGAATAGACATTCACGTGGTGCTTCTTTATGCTCCCCCCCAAGAGGGAATGCATTTTGCCGGTCAATAAAAAGTTAAAACTAGCCAGTGGTTTAGACAAGATTGTCAAAGGTTATTCAAGTATTTAAATTGCTGCTCATACAAAGTATTTGCTCTAACTGGTCATGCAGAAATGGATATTTCATTGTACCCACAAATCAAGCCATTCTTACAAAACCACAAACCCAGCTTTGTTGGTTTCACTACTAGAACAAAATTCACAAAACTGTTGCAGCAAATGTGAAAACTACCTGTATGTTGCAAGAACAGAAACCCCTACAGTGGTTATACAGCACTGTCACACCAAAAATGTAGGCTGTGTAAGTTTTGTTAGAGTGGGATTTTGATAAATTCAACAATGCACATTACCATAATTTGCCCCATACTAAGAAAGTCCAATTTTTTTTTAAAATGGTACAATTGATTGAAAAGTGGAATTTTGTTGTACATAATCAACAGCTCTCAACTGATTCCCGATGAAGCGCTCTGGCCCGAAACGTCGATTCCCCTGCTCTTCGGATGCTGCCTGACCTGCTGGGCTTTTCCAGCAAACGGGGGGAGCAATTGGAGTACAATTCAAGTCATTATGCAACTATGGAGTCAATTAGCTCCTAAAACCTACTCCTCCAATCTGGACAAATTCTTGATTCCTGGCCTGCACCATACAAAGGCAACAGAACCTTCTCTGTTAGTCCCCCACATTTTTGGATCTTCCTTGGAAAACTTTTTCAAAAAAATAGCAAACCAATGTACATTTAGCCTTCAAATTCCAGCAGTGTGGACAAATCAATTGACCTAATTAACATTTTAAGCAAAGACAAATTGTTGGGCAAACTCAGCAGGTCTGGCAGTTTCTATGGTGAGAAAGCAGAGTTAACATTGAGTCCAGTGACCCTTCTTCAAAAGGTGTCTGCTTTCTCTCCATAGATGTTGCCAGACCTGCTGAGTTCCTCCAGCATTTTATTTTTGTTTCAGATTTCCAAGCATCTGCTGTCTTGTTTTATTTTTAGCCCACATCAGAATGCATGGACTAACTTTGAGTTGTTTGCATTTTAGTTAGTAACAATATAATTCACACTGAATTATGAACATTACATATACAGTAAAGGGATAAAGAAATTCTGTACATAATAATGTCTGTTCAAGTAATGGGCCATTCAGTACTCAAGAAAGCAGAATCTTTAAGCAGCTACAGACGTAGGGACAGGTGCAAACATTGGAAATGTACAGCAGGTTAGTCATTATTTGAAAATAACTAGAAGAGTTGAGACTTGCAACTTCTCTTAAGGAATAACCTAAACAATGAGACCATCCTTTTGCTTTTCTCAATCCTGTAAAACAGACTCAAATGTTACTCTGCATCAGTCCCGCACAAACAAGTTGCGGAATTGCTCTCTCGCTCTCAAAAAATATACAAAACTGCTCTAGATCTGAGATCAAATAAAAAGGTCGTCTTACTGTTAAAAAGAGTAAATTTTTGAGACTTTAAAATATATTTTACTATTTTCACCCCATATCAAAATTGTGAATTCTTACCTTTTTGGTCTTGTGATGCAGCTGGGCTGTTGGTTTCACTCACTGATTTCGAAGATGGCTTCGAGGAATCCGCATCAGAATGTTCCAGATTCACTACAATGTCCTTGGGTTGAGCAGATTTCTCCTGAGAAGTGCATAGCTCTTCTGTACACAGAAGCAGAAAAGACATGAACCATCTCAAAAAAGATTGGATGCTTAACTGAATACAACAAGTATTTGTGAAACCATTAATATGCATATATCGCACACTAAGTCACACCTTCAATTAAGTGAGTGAAAAGCAAGTCAGTGAGCGAGCAGAAAAAAAGATGAATATCATGTTTTATTTGAATAGACCCACTTATGTGGATAGACATGTTTAATGACTAAGGGAAGCAAATGCCAGACATTTTAAGGGCTCTGATAGACCTCAAAACCACTGACAGTTCCAAAGGTACATAATTAATTGACAGTGGAAGAGGATGGTCAAATAAAACAGTATCAAATGCAGAAAGGGTTAAGAAGCCCAAGGAGAAATGCAGGCTGGTAATTTGGAATTTCATTTGTACCTTTGCCTACAGTCACTTATTAACATGACATTTCTTTCAGAAATGCCTGAGAAAATCTGTTATCTGACTGACAAATCAGATGCTGGTAGCTACCAAAAGACAGTGCTAAATTCCCACACTCCATACGGGCTGGTCACATCTGCAATTAGCTGTACTTGCTCATGACTAGGAATCACAGATAACAAACAAAAACTCTTATTTTGGGAAGCTCCATCTCTTACCTAGCCTCATAAATCCATTTTAATTGTCACTCACTCACTAGGTTTAGCTAACCAAAAACAAAATAAAATATCCAGTTTACAGCCAGAAATATAACAAGAAAATTTTCAGGTTGAAGAATTTTGCTGTCACAAAAGACTAACACCATTGCCTAAATATTTTATTGAAAGTACAATTTGTGTGCAAAGAAGAAATAAATGTTGCTGCTGCTCTTTTATTACATTATTTATTTTACCCCACAGCTAATCCAAGGTAGTGTTTTTCTTGAAGCAGCTCTTCTTCTGCTCCTTTCTCAGCCTGGGAACTTTCAATCTTTTGAACGGTCTCTCACAGAAACAGCCTGCACCACCTCTCCCAGCTGAGAATCTTCTTTTAGCAGAAACAAGGTGAACCTTACCACCTTGAATGGTCATAAATTCAGTCTTAAAATACAAGCTCTCATCCCCATTCCTGCTCGGTGAACTACAGCATACAGTCAGAGCTGTACAGCATGGAAACAGACCATTCAGTCCAACTTGTCCATGCCAACCAGATTTCCTAAATTAATCTAGTCCCATTTGCCAGGGTTTGGCCCATATCTCTCTAACCCTTCCTACTCACATACAAATACAATGTTTAAAAAAACACTTGGATGGGTACCAACCTCCGAGGATCAGGAGAATCGACATTTCGGGCATAAGCCCTTCCTCTCATTCCTGAGGAAGGGCTTATGCCTGAAACGTCGATTCTCCTGCTCCTCAGATGCTGCCTGGCCTGCTGTGTTTTTCCAACACCACAATTTTCAACTCTGGTACTCCAGCATCTACAGTCCTTATTTTCTCCTCCTGGGTACCAACCTCCTCTACTTCCTCTGGCAACTCATTCCATACATCACCCACTGTGTGGAAACGTTGCCCCTCAGATCCTTTTTAAAATCTTTCCCTTTCACCATCTCCACAGCCCCCCTCCTGGTAGCTGTACTCCCTCTCCCAGGTCCTGACAAAGTAACCTAGTCTGAGTGTTTATGGGGATATATAGAACCCTTCACCTCTCAGTACACATCTCCATGGCAACATAAACTAGATGCGCCATGTAACCAGGTAGAAACACTTACGTACTTTATACTGTCAATTTACTTCAATGACCAGAGAGAGTTGTGATGCTCTCAGTGCAAAGGCATCTGTCATCTTCTTTAAAGTATAAGCACCATGGAACTTCTTTCCCAGTACAACAATCTGACCTCTTTAATCTCCAACAATCAAATCACCCAGGCTTGCTGTCAGGTCGAGAGACTTCAGAACATGACATATGACTCCCTTTATTTTATTTTTAAATTTGAGAAAAAAATCCCAAAATAATCTTTATAAACCTCAGAATTCCACATCTCTTAGGGGACATGATGCTACAATGAGCGCATATTGGGAAGAGGTTTGGTCCATTAGGATTCTGCACAAAGGAACGCTGGTCACACATTGATAGAGTTAAATACTAAGGCGACCAAGGATATATGGAGAGTGTGGAAAAATGGAGTTGAAGTGGATGATCAACCATAAAATGTTCCTGAATGATGGTGCACAACAATTAACCAAATGGCCCTCTCCTGCTCTTTGCTGTCTTATATTCTTTACAGATCTAATGACTGTCATGTGGTTATAAGATGTAAACAAGCTGACTTTTCCTGGACATTAATATTTAATACATCAAAAGTGATTTGACTCTGGTGTCTAAATCAACTGCAAATAGGATGGCCAGTTTTTAAAAACAGCCCTTTACCCTAGTAAGTTAAAATTAGTTTACTCTAATTTAAAAAGTCCCTTTTTTGAGAATACTTTAATATCATT